>NC_064640.1:972294804-972521297 GCF_023864345.2 Schistocerca serialis cubense
GTCAGTTGCTCCCCGTTTTACCACAGTCACATTTTCAAGGTTCCACTAGCCAGTTCCCCTGAAGCGATACGCCATTATCTGTCAACCTATAGACTGTCACAGTACTCCTGGTGGGAGCTTCTCGAGATTGCCGATGTATTTCGCCTGTTGACGAGGCATATGGCTACCTTAAGAGAGTCATAGTTACTCCTGTCAGTTGCTCCCCGTTTTACCACAGTCACATTTTCAACGTTCCACTAGCAGTTCCCCTGAAGCGATACGCCATTATCTGTCAACCTATAGACTGTCACAGTACTCCTGGTGGGAGCTTCTCGAGATTGCCGATGTATTTCGCCTGTTGACGAGGCATATGGCTACCTTAAGAGAGTCATAGTTACTCCTGTCAGTTGCTCCCCGTTTTACCACAGTCACATTTTCAAGGTTCCACTAGCCAGTTCCCCTGAAGCGATACGCCATTATCTGTCAACCTATAGACTGTCACAGTACTCCTGGTGGGAGCTTCTCGAGATTGCCGATGTATTTCGCCTGTTGACGAGGCATATGGCTACCTTAAGAGAGTCATAGTTACTCCTGTCAGTTTCTCCCCGTTTTACCACAGTCACATTTTCAAGGTTCCACTAGCCAGTTCCCCTGAAGCGATACGCCATTATCTGTCAACCTATAGACTGTCACAGTACTCCTGGTGGGAGCTTCTCGAGATTGCCGATGTATTTCGCCTGTTGACGAGGCATATGGCTACCTTAAGAGAGTCATAGTTACTCCTGTCAGTTGCTCCCCGTTTTACCACAGTCACATTTTCAAGGTTCCACTAGCCAGTTCCCCTGAAGCGATACGCCCATTATCTGTCAACCTATAGACTGTCACAGTACTCCTGGTGGGAGCTTCTCGAGATTGCCGATGTATTTCGCCTGTGACGAGGCATATGGCTACCTTAAGAGAGTCATAGTTACTCCTGTCAGTTGCTCCCGTTTTACCACTGTCACATTTTCAACGTTCCACGAGCCAGTTCCCCTGAAGCGATACGCCATTATCTGTCAACCTATAGACTGTCACAGTACTCCTGGTGGGAGATTCTCGAGTTTGCCGATGTATTTCGCCTGTTGACGAGGCATTTGGCTACCTTAAGAGATCATAGTTACTCCTGTCAGTTGCTCCCCGTTTTACCACAGTCACATTTTCAAGCTTCCTCTAGCCAGTTCACCTGACGCGATACGCCATTGTCTGTCAACCTAATGTCTTTCACAGTACTCCTGCCGTGAGCTTCTCGAGTTTGCCGATGTATTTCGCCTGTTGACGAAGCATTTGGCTACCTTAAGAGAGTCATAGTTACTCCTGTCAGTTGCTCCCCGTTTTACCACAGTCACATTTTCAAGGTTCCACTAGCCAGTTCCCCTGAAGCGATACGCCATTATCTGTCAACCTATAGACTGTCACAGTACTCCTGGTGGGAGCTTCTCGAGATTGCCGATGTATTTCGCCTGTTGACGAGGCATATGGCTACCTTAAGAGAGTCATAGTTACTCCTGTCAGTTGCTCCCCGTTTTACCACAGTCACATTTTCAACGTTCCACTAGCCAGTTCCCCTGAAGCGATACGCCATTATCTGTCAACCTATAGACTGTCACAGTACTCCTGGTGGGAGCTTCTCGAGATTGCCGATGTATTTCGCCTGTTGACGAGGCATATGGCTACCTTAAGAGAGTCATAGTTACTCCTGTCAGTTGCTCCCCGTTTTACCACAGTCACATTTTCAAGGTTCCACTAGCCAGTTCCCCTGAAGCGATACGCCATTATCTGTCAACCTATAGACTGTCACAGTACTCCTGGTGGGAGCTTCTCGAGATTGCCGATGTATTTCGCCTGTTGACGAGGCATATGGCTACCTTAAGAGAGTCATAGTTACTCCTGTCAGTTGCTCCCCGTTTTACCACTGTCACATTTTCAACGTTCCACGAGCCAGTTCCCCTGAAGCGATACGCTATTATCTGTCAACCTAAAGACTTTCACAGCACTCCTGATGGGAGCTTCTCGAGTTTGCCGATGTATTTCGCCTGTTGACGAGGCATTTGGCTACCTTAAGAGATCATAGTTACTCCTGTCAGTTGCTCCCCGTTTTACCACAGTCACATTTTCAAGCTTCCTCTAGCCAGTTCACCTGACGCGATACGCCATTGTCTGTCAACCTAATGTCTTTCACAGTTCTCCTGCCGTGAGCTTCTCGAGTTTGCCGATGTATTTCGCCTGTTGACGAAGCATTTGGCTACCTTAAGAGAGTCATAGTTACTCCTGTCAGTTGCTCCCCGTTTTACCACAGTCACATTTTCAAGGTTCCACTAGCCAGTTCCCCTGAAGCGATACGCCATTATCTGTCAACCTATAGACTGTCACAGTACTCCTGGTGGGAGCTTCTCGAGATTGCCGATGTATTTCGCCTGTTGACGAGGCATATGGCTACCTTAAGAGAGTCATAGTTACTCCTGTCAGTTGCTCCCCGTTTTACCACAGTCACATTTTCAACGTTCCACTAGCCAGTTCCCCTGAAGCGATACGCCATTATCTGTCAACCTATAGACTGTCACAGTACTCCTGGTGGGAGCTTCTCGAGATTGCCGATGTATTTCGCCTGTTGACGAGGCATATGGCTACCTTAAGAGAGTCATAGTTACTCCTGTCAGTTGCTCCCCGTTTTACCACAGTCACATTTTCAATGTTCCACTAGCCAGTTCACCTGACGCGATACGCCATTGTCTGTCAACCTAATGTCTTTCACAGTACTCCTGCCGTGAGCTTCTCGAGTTTGCCGATGTATTTCGCCTGTTGACGAAGCATTTGGCTACCTTAAGAGAGTCATAGTTACTCCTGTCAGTTGCTCCCCGTTTTACCACAGTCACATTTTCAAGGTTCCACTAGCCAGTTCCCCTGAAGCGATACGCCATTATCTGTCAACCTATAGACTGTCACAGTACTCCTGGTGGGAGATTCTCGAGTTTGCCGATGTATTTCTCCGGTTGACGAGGCATTTGGCTACCTTAAGAGAGTCATAGTTACTCCTGTCAGTTGCTCCCCGTTTTACCACAGACACAGTTTCAAGCTTCCTCTAGCCAGTTCACCTGACGCGATACGCCATTGTCTGTCAACCTAATGTCTTTCACAGTACTCCTGCCGTGAGCTTCTCGAGTTTGCCGATGTATTTCGCCTGTTGACGAAGCATTTGGCTACCTTAAGAGAGTCATAGTTACTCCTGTCAGTTGCTCCCCGTTTTACCACAGTCACATTTTCAACGTTCCACTAGCCAGTTCCCCTGAAGCGATACGCCATTATCTGTCAACCTATAGACTGTCACAGTACTCCTGGTGGGAGCTTCTCGAGATTGCCGATGTATTTCGCCTGTTGACGAGGCATATGGCTACCTTAAGAGAGTCATAGTTACTCCTGTCAGCTGCTCCCCGTTTTACCACAGTCACATTTTCAAGGTTCAACTAGCCAGTTCCCCTGAAGCGATACGCCATTATCTGTCAACCTATAGACTGTCACAGTACTCCTGGTGGGAGATTCTCGAGTTTGCCGATGTATTTCTCCGGTTGACGAGGCATTTGGCTACCTTAAGAGAGTCATAGTTACTCCTGTCAGTTGCTCCCCGTTTTACCACAGACACAGTTTCAAGCTTCCTCTAGCCAGTTCACCTGACGTGATACGCCATTGTCTGTCAACCTAATGTCTTTCACAGTACTCCTGCCGTGAGCTTCTCGAGTTTGCCGATGTATTTCGCCTGTTGACGAAGCATTTGGCTACCTTAAGAGAGTCATAGTTACTCCTGTCAGTTGCTCCCCGTTTTACCACAGTCACATTTTCAACGTTACACTAGCCAGTTCCCCTGAAGCGATACGCCATTATCTGTCAACCTATAGACTGTCACAGTACTCCTGGTGGGAGCTTCTCGAGATTGCCGATGTATTTCGCCTGTTGACGAGGCATATGGCTACCTTAAGAGAGTCATAGTTACTCCTGTCAGTTGCTCCCCGTTTTACCACAGTCACATTTTCAACGTTCCACTAGCCAGTTCCCCTGAAGCGATACGCCATTATCTGTCAACCTATAGACTGTCACAGTACTCCTGGTGGGAGCTTCTCGAGATTGCCGATGTATTTCGCCTGTTGACGAGGCATATGGCTACCTTAAGAGAGTCATAGTTACTCCTGTCAGTTGCTCCCCGTTTTACCACAGTCACATTTTCAATGTTCCACTAGCCAGTTCACCTGACGCGATACGCCATTGTCTGTCAACCTAATGTCTTTCACAGTACTCCTGCCGTGAGCTTCTCGAGTTTGCCGATGTATTTCGCCTGTTGACGAAGCATTTGGCTACCTTAAGAGAGTCATAGTTACTCCTGTCAGTTGCTCCCCGTTTTACCACAGTCACATTTTCAAGGTTCCACTAGCCAGTTCCCCTGAAGCGATACGCCATTATCTGTCAACCTATAGACTGTCACAGTACTCCTGGTGGGAGATTCTCGAGTTTGCCGATGTATTTCTCCGGTTGACGAGGCATTTGGCTACCTTAAGAGAGTCATAGTTACTCCTGTCAGTTGCTCCCCGTTTTACCACAGACACAGTTTCAAGCTTCCTCTAGCCAGTTCACCTGACGCGATACGCCATTGTCTGTCAACCTAATGTCTTTCACAGTACTCCTGCCGTGAGCTTCTCGAGTTTGCCGATGTATTTCGCCTGTTGACGAAGCATTTGGCTACCTTAAGAGAGTCATAGTTACTCCTGTCAGTTGCTCCCCGTTTTACCACAGTCACATTTTCAACGTTCCACTAGCCAGTTCCCCTGAAGCGATACGCCATTATCTGTCAACCTATAGACTGTCACAGTACTCCTGGTGGGAGCTTCTCGAGATTGCCGATGTATTTCGCCTGTTGACGAGGCATATGGCTACCTTAAGAGAGTCATAGTTACTCCTGTCAGCTGCTCCCCGTTTTACCACAGTCACATTTTCAAGGTTCAACTAGCCAGTTCCCCTGAAGCGATACGCCATTATCTGTCAACCTATAGACTGTCACAGTACTCCTGGTGGGAGATTCTCGAGTTTGCCGATGTATTTCTCCGGTTGACGAGGCATTTGGCTACCTTAAGAGAGTCATAGTTACTCCTGTCAGTTGCTCCCCGTTTTACCACAGACACAGTTTCAAGCTTCCTCTAGCCAGTTCACCTGACGTGATACGCCATTGTCTGTCAACCTAATGTCTTTCACAGTACTCCTGCCGTGAGCTTCTCGAGTTTGCCGATGTATTTCGCCTGTTGACGAAGCATTTGGCTACCTTAAGAGAGTCATAGTTACTCCTGTCAGTTGCTCCCCGTTTTACCACAGTCACATTTTCAACGTTACACTAGCCAGTTCCCCTGAAGCGATACGCCATTATCTGTCAACCTATAGACTGTCACAGTACTCCTGGTGGGAGCTTCTCGAGATTGCCGATGTATTTCGCCTGTTGACGAGGCATATGGCTACCTTAAGAGAGTCATAGTTACTCCTGTCAGTTGCTCCCCGTTTTACCACAGTCACATTTTCAAGGTTCCACTAGCCAGTTCCCCTGAAGCGATACGCCATTATCTGTCAACCTATAGACTGTCACAGTACTCCTGGTGGGAGCTTCTCGAGATTGCCGATGTATTTCGCCTGTTGACGAGGCATATGGCTACCTTAAGAGAGTCATAGTTACTCCTGTCAGTTGCTCCCCGTTTTACCACTGTCACATTTTCAACGTTCCACGAGCCAGTTCCCCTGAAGCGATACGCCATTATCTGTCAACCTATAGACTGTCACAGTACTCCTGGTGGGAGATTCTCGAGTTTGCCGATGTATTTCGCCTGTTGACGAGGCATTTGGCTACCTTAAGAGATCATAGTTACTCCTGTCAGTTGCTCCCCGTTTTACCACAGTCACATTTTCAAGCTTCCTCTAGCCAGTTCACCTGACGCGATACGCCATTGTCTGTCAACCTAATGTCTTTCACAGTACTCCTGCCGTGAGCTTCTCGAGTTTGCCGATGTATTTCGCCTGTTGACGAAGCATTTGGCTACCTTAAGAGAGTCATAGTTACTCCTGTCAGTTGCTCCCCGTTTTACCACAGTCACATTTTCAAGGTTCCACTAGCCAGTTCCCCTGAAGCGATACGCCATTATCTGTCAACCTATAGACTGTCACAGTACTCCTGGTGGGAGCTTCTCGAGATTGCCGATGTATTTCGCCTGTTGACGAGGCATATGGCTACCTTAAGAGAGTCATAGTTACTCCTGTCAGTTGCTCCCCGTTTTACCACAGTCACATTTTCAACGTTCCACTAGCCAGTTCCCCTGAAGCGATACGCCATTATCTGTCAACCTATAGACTGTCACAGTACTCCTGGTGGGAGCTTCTCGAGATTGCCGATGTATTTCGCCTGTTGACGAGGCATATGGCTACCTTAAGAGAGTCATAGTTACTCCTGTCAGTTACTCCCCGTTTTACCACAGTCACATTTTCAAGGTTCCACTAGCCAGTTCCCCTGAAGCGATACGCCATTATCTGTCAACCTATAGACTGTCACAGTACTCCTGGTGGGAGCTTCTCGAGATTGCCGATGTATTTCGCCTGTTGACGAGGCATATGGCTACCTTAAGAGAGTCATAGTTACTCCTGTCAGTTGCTCCCCGTTTTACCACTGTCACATTTTCAACGTTCCACGAGCCAGTTCCCCTGAAGCGATACGCTATTATCTGTCAACCTAAAGACTTTCACAGCACTCCTGATGGGAGCTTCTCGAGTTTGCCGATGTATTTCGCCTGTTGACGAGGCATTTGGCTACCTTAAGAGATCATAGTTACTCCTGTCAGTTGCTCCCCGTTTTACCACAGTCACATTTTCAAGCTTCCTCTAGCCAGTTCACCTGACGCGATACGCCATTGTCTGTCAACCTAATGTCTTTCACAGTACTCCTGCCGTGAGCTTCTCGAGTTTGCCGATGTATTTCGCCTGTTGACGAAGCATTTGGCTACCTTAAGAGAGTCATAGTTACTCCTGTCAGTTGCTCCCCGTTTTACCACAGTCACATTTTCAAGGTTCCACTAGCCAGTTCCCCTGAAGCGATACGCCATTATCTGTCAACCTATAGACTGTCACAGTACTCCTGGTGGGAGCTTCTCGAGATTGCCGATGTATTTCGCCTGTTGACGAGGCATATGGCTACCTTAAGAGAGTCATAGTTACTCCTGTCAGTTGCTCCCCGTTTTACCACAGTCACATTTTCAACGTTCCACTAGCCAGTTCCCCTGAAGCGATACGCCATTATCTGTCAACCTATAGACTGTCACAGTACTCCTGGTGGGAGCTTCTCGAGATTGCCGATGTATTTCGCCTGTTGACGAGGCATATGGCTACCTTAAGAGAGTCATAGTTACTCCTGTCAGTTGCTCCCCGTTTTACCACAGTCACATTTTCAAGGTTCCACTAGCCAGTTCCCCTGAAGCGATACGCCATTATCTGTCAACCTATAGACTGTCACAGTACTCCTGGTGGGAGCTTCTCGAGATTGCCGATGTATTTCGCCTGTTGACGAGGCATATGGCTACCTTAAGAGAGTCATAGTTACTCCTGTCAGTTGCTCCCCGTTTTACCACAGTCACATTTTCAATGTTCCACTAGCCAGTTCACCTGACGCGATACGCCATTGTCTGTCAACCTAATGTCTTTCACAGTACTCCTGCCGTGAGCTTCTCGAGTTTGCCGATGTATTTCGCCTGTTGACGAAGCATTTGGCTACCTTAAGAGAGTCATAGTTACTCCTGTCAGTTGCTCCCCGTTTTACCACAGTCACATTTTCAAGGTTCCACTAGCCAGTTCCCCTGAAGCGATACGCCATTATCTGTCAACCTATAGACTGTCACAGTACTCCTGGTGGGAGATTCTCGAGTTTGCCGATGTATTTCTCCGGTTGACGAGGCATTTGGCTACCTTAAGAGAGTCATAGTTACTCCTGTCAGTTGCTCCCCGTTTTACCACAGACACAGTTTCAAGCTTCCTCTAGCCAGTTCACCTGACGCGATACGCCATTGTCTGTCAACCTAATGTCTTTCACAGTACTCCTGCCGTGAGCTTCTCGAGTTTGCCGATGTATTTCGCCTGTTGACGAAGCATTTGGCTACCTTAAGAGAGTCATAGTTACTCCTGTCAGTTGCTCCCCGTTTTACCACAGTCACATTTTCAACGTTCCACTAGCCAGTTCCCCTGAAGCGATACGCCATTATCTGTCAACCTATAGACTGTCACAGTACTCCTGGTGGGAGCTTCTCGAGATTGCCGATGTATTTCGCCTGTTGACGAGGCATATGGCTACCTTAAGAGAGTCATAGTTACTCCTGTCAGCTGCTCCCCGTTTTACCACAGTCACATTTTCAAGGTTCCACTAGCCAGTTCCCCTGAAGCGATACGCCATTATCTGTCAACCTATAGACTGTCACAGTACTCCTGGTGGGAGCTTCTCGAGATTGCCGATGTATTTCGCCTGTTGACGAGGCATATGGCTACCTTAAGAGAGTCATAGTTACTCCTGTCAGTTGCTCCCCGTTTTACCACTGTCACATTTTCAACGTTCCACGAGCCAGTTCCCCTGAAGCGATACGCCATTATCTGTCAACCTATAGACTGTCACAGTACTCCTGGTGGGAGATTCTCGAGTTTGCCGATGTATTTCGCCTGTTGACGAGGCATTTGGCTACCTTAAGAGATCATAGTTACTCCTGTCAGTTGCTCCCCGTTTTACCACAGTCACATTTTCAAGCTTCCTCTAGCCAGTTCACCTGACGCGATACGCCATTGTCTGTCAACCTAATGTCTTTCACAGTACTCCTGCCGTGAGCTTCTCGAGTTTGCCGATGTATTTCGCCTGTTGACGAAGCATTTGGCTACCTTAAGAGAGTCATAGTTACTCCTGTCAGTTGCTCCCCGTTTTACCACAGTCACATTTTCAAGGTTCCACTAGCCAGTTCCCCTGAAGCGATACGCCATTATCTGTCAACCTATAGACTGTCACAGTACTCCTGGTGGGAGCTTCTCGAGATTGCCGATGTATTTCGCCTGTTGACGAGGCGTATGGCTACCTTAAGAGAGTCATAGTTACTCCTGTCAGTTGCTCCCCGTTTTACCACAGTCACATTTTCAACGTTCCACTAGCCAGTTCCCCTGAAGCGATACGCCATTATCTGTCAACCTATAGACTGTCACAGTACTCCTGGTGGGAGCTTCTCGAGATTGCCGATGTATTTCGCCTGTTGACGAGGCATATGGCTACCTTAAGAGAGTCATTGTTACTCCTGTCAGTTGCTCCCCGTTTCACCACAGTCACAATTTTAAGCTTCCTCTCGCCACTTCCCCTGAAGCGATACGCCATTATCTGTCAACCTATAGACTGTCACAGTACTCCTGGTGGGAGCTTCTCGAGATTGCCGATGTATTTCGCCTGTTGACGAGGCATATGGCTACCTTAAGAGAGTCATAGTTACTCCTGTCAGTTGCTCCCCGTTTTACCACAGTCACATTTTCAACGTTCCACTAGCCAGTTCCCCTGAAGCGATACGCCATTATCTGTCAACCTATAGACTGTCACAGTACTCCTGGTGGGAGCTTCTCGAGATTGCCGATGTATTTCTCCGGTTGACGAGGCATATGGCTACCTTAAGAGAGTCATAGTTACTCCTGTCAGTTGCTCCCCGTTTTACCACAGTCACATTTTCAAGGTTCCACTAGCCAGTTCCCCTGAAGCGATACGCCATTATCTGTCAACCTATAGACTGTCACAGTACTCCTGGTGGGAGCTTCTCGAGATTGCCGATGTATTTCGCCTGTTGACGAGGCATATGGCTACCTTAAGAGAGTCATAGTTACTCCTGTCAGTTGCTCCCCGTTTTACCACTGTCACATTTTCAACGTTCCACGAGCCAGTTCCCCTGAAGCGATACGCCATTATCTGTCAACCTATAGACTGTCACAGTACTCCTGGTGGGAGATTCTCGAGTTTGCCGATGTATTTCGCCTGTTGACGAGGCATTTGGCTACCTTAAGAGATCATAGTTACTCCTGTCAGTTGCTCCCCGTTTTACCACAGTCACATTTTCAAGCTTCCTCTAGCCAGTTCACCTGACGCGATACGCCATTGTCTGTCAACCTAATGTCTTTCACAGTACTCCTGCCGTGAGCTTCTCGAGTTTGCCGATGTATTTCGCCTGTTGACGAAGCATTTGGCTACCTTAAGAGAGTCATAGTTACTCCTGTCAGTTGCTCCCCGTTTTACCACAGTCACATTTTCAAGGTTCCACTAGCCAGTTCCCCTGAAGCGATACGCCATTATCTGTCAACCTATAGACTGTCACAGTACTCCTGGTGGGAGCTTCTCGAGATTGCCGATGTATTTCGCCTGTTGACGAGGCGTATGGCTACCTTAAGAGAGTCATAGTTACTCCTGTCAGTTGCTCCCCGTTTTACCACAGTCACATTTTCAACGTTCCACTAGCCAGTTCCCCTGAAGCGATACGCCATTATCTGTCAACCTATAGACTGTCACAGTACTCCTGGTGGGAGCTTCTCGAGATTGCCGATGTATTTCGCCTGTTGACGAGGCATATGGCTACCTTAAGAGAGTCATTGTTACTCCTGTCAGTTGCTCCCCGTTTCACCACAGTCACAATTTTAAGCTTCCTCTCGCCACTTCCCCTGAAGCGATACGCCATTATCTGTCAACCTATAGACTGTCACAGTACTCCTGGTGGGAGCTTCTCGAGATTGCCGATGTATTTCGCCTGTTGACGAGGCATATGGCTACCTTAAGAGAGTCATAGTTACTCCTGTCAGTTGCTCCCCGTTTTACCACAGTCACATTTTCAACGTTCCACTAGCCAGTTCCCCTGAAGCGATACGCCATTATCTGTCAACCTATAGACTGTCACAGTACTCCTGGTGGGAGCTTCTCGAGATTGCCGATGTATTTCTCCGGTTGACGAGGCATATGGCTACCTTAAGAGAGTCATAGTTACTCCTGTCAGTTGCTCCCCGTTTTACCACAGTCACATTTTCAAGGTTCCACTAGCCAGTTCCCCTGAAGCGATACGCCATTATCTGTCAACCTATAGACTGTCACAGTACTCCTGGTGGGAGCTTCTCGAGATTGCCGATGTATTTCGCCTGTTGACGAGGCATATGGCTACCTTAAGAGAGTCATAGTTACTCCTGTCAGTTGCTCCCCGTTTTACCACTGTCACATTTTCAACGTTCCACGAGCCAGTTCCCCTGAAGCGATACGCCATTATCTGTCAACCTATAGACTGTCACAGTACTCCTGGTGGGAGATTCTCGAGTTTGCCGATGTATTTCGCCTGTTGACGAGGCATTTGGCTACCTTAAGAGATCATAGTTACTCCTGTCAGTTGCTCCCCGTTTTACCACAGTCACATTTTCAAGCTTCCTCTAGCCAGTTCACCTGACGCGATACGCCATTGTCTGTCAACCTAATGTCTTTCACAGTACTCCTGCCGTGAGCTTCTCGAGTTTGCCGATGTATTTCGCCTGTTGACGAAGCATTTGGCTACCTTAAGAGAGTCATAGTTACTCCTGTCAGTTGCTCCCCGTTTTACCACAGTCACATTTTCAAGGTTCCACTAGCCAGTTCCCCTGAAGCGATACGCCATTATCTGTCAACCTATAGACTGTCACAGTACTCCTGGTGGGAGCTTCTCGAGATTGCCGATGTATTTCGCCTGTTGACGAGGCGTATGGCTACCTTAAGAGAGTCATAGTTACTCCTGTCAGTTGCTCCCCGTTTTACCACAGTCACATTTTCAACGTTCCACTAGCCAGTTCCCCTGAAGCGATACGCCATTATCTGTCAACCTATAGACTGTCACAGTACTCCTGGTGGGAGCTTCTCGAGATTGCCGATGTATTTCGCCTGTTGACGAGGCATATGGCTACCTTAAGAGAGTCATTGTTACTCCTGTCAGTTGCTCCCCGTTTCACCACAGTCACAATTTTAAGCTTCCTCTCGCCACTTCCCCTGAAGCGATACGCCATTATCTGTCAACCTATAGACTGTCACAGTACTCCTGGTGGGAGCTTCTCGAGATTGCCGATGTATTTCGCCTGTTGACGAGGCATATGGCTACCTTAAGAGAGTCATAGTTACTCCTGTCAGTTGCTCCCCGTTTTACCACAGTCACATTTTCAACGTTCCACTAGCCAGTTCCCCTGAAGCGATACGCCATTATCTGTCAACCTATAGACTGTCACAGTACTCCTGGTGGGAGCTTCTCGAGATTGCCGATGTATTTCTCCGGTTGACGAGGCATATGGCTACCTTAAGAGAGTCATAGTTACTCCTGTCAGTTGCTCCCCGTTTTACCACAGTCACATTTTCAAGGTACCACTAGCCAGTTCCCCTGAAGCGATACGCCATTATCTGTCAACCTATAGACTGTCACAGTACTCCTGGTGGGAGCTTCTCGAGATTGCCGATGTATTTCGCCTGTTGACGAGGCATATGGCTACCTTAAGAGAGTCATAGTTACTCCTGTCAGTTGCTCCCCGTTTTACCACTGTCACATTTTCAACGTTCCACGAGCCAGTTCCCCTGAAGCGATACGCTATTATCTGTCAACCTAAAGACTTTCACAGCACTCCTGATGGGAGCTTCTCGAGTTTGCCGATGTATTTCGCCTGTTGACGAGGCATTTGGCTACCTTAAGAGATCATAGTTACTCCTGTCAGTTGCTCCCCGTTTTACCACAGACACAGTTTCAAGCTTCCTCTAGCCAGTTCACCTGACGCGATACGCCATTGTCTGTCAACCTAATGTCTTTCACAGTACTCCTGCCGTGAGCTTCTCGAGTTTGCCGATGTATTTCGCCTGTTGACGAAGCATTTGGCTACCTTAAGGGAGTCATAGTTACTCCTGTCAGTTGCTCCCCGTTTTACCACAGTCACATTTTCAAGGTTCCACTAGCCAGTTCCCCTGAAGCGATACGCCATTATCTGTCAACCTATAGACTGTCACAGTACTCCTGGTGGGAGCTTCTCGAGATTGCCGATGTATTTCGCCTGTTGACGAGGCATATGGCTACCTTAAGAGAGTCATAGTTACTCCTGTCAGTTGCTCCCCGTTTTACCACAGTCACATTTTCAATGTTCCACTAGCCAGTTCACCTGACGCGATACGCCATTGTCTGTCAACCTAATGTCTTTCACAGTACTCCTGCCGTGAGCTTCTCGAGTTTGCCGATGTATTTCGCCTGTTGACGAAGCATTTGGCTACCTTAAGAGAGTCATAGTTACTCCTGTCAGTTGCTCCCCGTTTTACCACAGTCACATTTTCAAGGTTCCACTAGCCAGTTCCCCTGAAGCGATACGCCATTATCTGTAAACCTATAGACTGTCACAGTACTCCTGGTGGGAGATTCTCGAGTTTGCCGATGTATTTCTCCGGTTGACGAGGCATTTGGCTACCTTAAGAGAGTCATAGTTACTCCTGTCAGTTGCTCCCCGTTTTACCACAGACACAGTTTCAAGCTTCCTCTAGCCAGTTCACCTGACGCGATACGCCATTGTCTGTCAACCTAATGTCTTTCACAGTACTCCTGCCGTGAGCTTCTCGAGTTTGCCGATGTATTTCGCCTGTTGACGAAGCATTTGGCTACCTTAAGAGAGTCATAGTTACTCCTGTCAGTTGCTCCCCGTTTTACCACAGTCACATTTTCAACGTTCCACTAGCCAGTTCCCCTGAAGCGATACGCCATTATCTGTCAACCTATAGACTGTCACAGTACTCCTGGTGGGAGCTTCTCGAGATTGCCGATGTATTTCGCCTGTTGACGAGGCATATGGCTACCTTAAGAGAGTCATAGTTACTCCTGTCAGTTGCTCCCCGTTTTACCACAGTCACATTTTCAAGGTTCCACTAGCCAGTTCCCCTGAAGCGATACGCCATTATCTGTCAACCTATAGACTGTCACAGTACTCCTGGTGGGAGCTTCTCGAGATTGCCGATGTATTTCGCCTGTTGACGAGGCATATGGCTACCTTAAGAGAGTCATAGTTACTCCTGTCAGTTGCTCCCCGTTTTACCACTGTCACATTTTCAACGTTCCACGAGCCAGTTCCCCTGAAGCGATACGCCATTATCTGTCAACCTATAGACTGTCACAGTACTCCTGGTGGGAGATTCTCGAGTTTGCCGATGTATTTCGCCTGTTGACGAGGCATTTGGCTACCTTAAGAGATCATAGTTACTCCTGTCAGTTGCTCCCCGTTTTACCACAGTCACATTTTCAAGCTTCCTCTAGCCAGTTCACCTGACGCGATACGCCATTGTCTGTCAACCTAATGTCTTTCACAGTACTCCTGCCGTGAGCTTCTCGAGTTTGCCGATGTATTTCGCCTGTTGACGAAGCATTTGGCTACCTTAAGAGAGTCATAGTTACTCCTGTCAGTTGCTCCCCGTTTTACCACAGTCACATTTTCAAGGTTCCACTAGCCAGTTCCCCTGAAGCGATACGCCTTTATCTGTCAACCTATAGACTGTCACAGTACTCCTGGTGGGAGCTTCTCGAGATTGCCGATGTATTTCGCCTGTTGACGAGGCATATGGCTACCTTAAGAGAGTCATAGTTACTCCTGTCAGTTGCTCCCCGTTTTACCACAGTCACATTTTCAAGGTTCCACTAGCCAGTTCCCCTGAAGCGATACGCCATTATCTGTCAACCTATAGACTGTCACAGTACTCCTGGTGGGAGCTTCTCGAGATTGCCGATGTATTTCGCCTGTTGACGAGGCATATGGCTACCTTAAGAGAGTCATTGTTACTCCTGTCAGTTGCTCCCCGTTTCACCACAGTCACAATTTTAAGCTTCCTCTCGCCACTTCCCCTGAAGCGATACGCCATTATCTGTCAACCTATAGACTGTCACAGTACTCCTGGTGGGAGATTCTCGAGTTTGCCGATGTATTTCGCCTGTTGACGAGGCATATGGCTACCTTAAGAGAGTCATAGTTACTCCTGTCAGTTGCTCCCCGTTTTACCACTGTCACATTTTCAACGTTCCACGAGCCAGTTCCCCTGACGCGATACGCTATTATCTGTCAACCTAAAGACTTTCACAGCACTCCTGATGGGAGCTTCTCGAGTTTGCCGATGCATTTCTCCGGTTGACGAGGCATTTGGCTACCTTAAGAGAGTCATAGTTACTCCTGTCAGTTGCTCCCCGTTTTACCTAAGTCACATTTTCAAGCTTCCTCTAGCCAGTTCACCTGATGCGATCCGCCATTGTCTGTCAACCTAATGTCTTTCACAGTACTCTTGCCAGGAGCTTCTCGAGTTTGCCGATGTATTTCGCCTGTTGACGAGGCATTTGGCTACCTTAAGAGAGTCATAGTTACTCCTGTCAGTTGCTCCCCGTTTCACCACAGTCACAATTTTAAGCTTCCTCTCGCCACTTCCCCTGAAGCGATACGCCATTATCTGTCAACCTATAGACTGTCACAGTACTCCTGGTGGGAGATTCTCGAGTTTGCCGATGTATTTCGCCTGTTGACGAGGCATTTGGCTACCTTAAGAGATCATAGTTACTCCTGTCAGTTGCTCCCCGTTTTACCACAGACACAGTTTCAAGCTTCCTCTAGCCAGTTCACCTGACGCGATACGCCATTTTCTGTCAACCTAATGTCTTTCACAGTACTCCTGCCGTGAGCTTCTCGAGTTTGCCGATGTATTTCGCCTGTTGACGAAGCATTTGGCTACCTTAAGAGAGTCATAGTTTCTCCTGTCAGTTGCTCCCCGTTTTACCACAGTCACATTTTCAAGGTTCCACTAGCCAGTTCCCCTGAAGCGATACGCCATTATCTGTCAACCTATAGACTGTCACAGTACTCCTGGTGGGAGCTTCTCGAGATTGCCGATGTATTTCGCCTGTTGACGAGGCATATGGCTACCTTAAGAGAGTCATAGTTACTCCTGTCAGTTGCTCCCCGTTTTACCACAGTCACATTTTCAACGTTCCACTAGCCAGTTCCCCTGAAGCGATACGCCATTATCTGTCAACCTATAGACTGTCACAGTACTCCTGGTGGGAGCTTCTCGAGATTGCCGATGTATTTCGCCTGTTGACGAGGCATATGGCTACCTTAAGAGAGTCATAGTTACTCCTGTCAGTTGCTCCCCGTTTCACCACAGTCACAATTTTAAGCTTCCTCTCGCCACTTCCCCTGAAGCGATACGCCATTATCTGTCAACCTATAGACTGTCACAGTACTCCTGGTGGGAGATTCTCGAGTTTGCCGATGTATTTCTCCGGTTGACGAGGCATTTGGCTACCTTAAGAGAGTCATAGTTACTCCTGTCAGTTGCTCCCCGTTTTACCACAGACACAGTTTCAAGCTTCCTCTAACCAGTTCACCTGACGCGATACGCCATTGTCTGTCAGCCTAATGTCTTTCACAGTACTCCTGCCGTGAGCTTCTCGAGTTTGCCGATGTATTTCGCCTGTTGACGAAGCATTTGGCTACCTTAAGAGAGTCATAGTTACTCCTGTCAGTTGCTCCCCGTTTTACCACAGTCACATTTTCAACGTTCCACTAGCCAGTTCCCCTGAAGCGATACGCCATTATCTGTCAACCTATAGACTGTCACAGTACTCCTGGTGGGAGCTTCTCGAGATTCCCGATGTATTTCGCCTGTTGACGAGGCATATGGCTACCTTAAGAGAGTCATAGTTACTCCTGTCAGTTGCTCCCCGTTTTACCACAGTCACATTTTCAAGGTTCCACTAGCCAGTTCCCCTGAAGCGATACGCCATTATCTGTCAACCTATAGACTGTCACAGTACTCCTGGTGGGAGCTTCTCGAGATTGCCGATGTATTTCGCCTGTTGACGAGGCATATGGCTACCTTAAGAGAGTCATAGTTACTCCTGTCAGTTGCTCCCCGTTTTACCACTGTCACATTTTCAACGTTCCACGAGCCAGTTCCCCTGAAGCGATACGCTATTATCTGTCAACCTAAAGACTTTCACAGCACTCCTGATGGGAGCTTCTCGAGTTTGCCGATGTATTTCTCCGGTTGACGAGGCATTTGGCTACCTTAAGAGAGTCATAGTTACTCCTGTCAGTTGCTCCCCGTTTTACCTAAGTCACATTTTCAAGCTTCCTCTAGCCAGTTCACCTGACGCGATACGCCATTGTCTGTCAACCTAATGTCTTTCACAGTACTCTTGCCAGGAGCTTCTCGAGTTTGCCGATGTATTTCGCCTGTTGACGAGGCATTTGGCTACCTTAAGAGAGTCATAGTTACTCCTGTCAGTTGCTCCCCGTTTCACCACAGTCACAATTTTAAGCTTCCTCTCGCCAGTTCCCCTGAAGCGATACGCCATTATTTGTCAACCTATAGACTGTCACAGTACTCCTGGTGGGAGATTCTCGAGTTTGCCGATGTATTTCGCCTGTTGACGAGGCATTTGGCTACCTTAAGAGATCATAGTTATTCCTGTCAGTTGCTCCCCGTTTTACCACAGTCACATTTTCAAGCTTCCTCTAGCCAGTTCACCTGACGCGATACGCCATTGTCTGTCAACCTAATGTCTTTCACAGTACTCCTGCCGTGAGCTTCTCGAGTTTGCCGATGTATTTCGCCTGTTGACGAAGCATTTGGCTACCTTAAGAGAGTCATAGTTACTCCTGTCAGTTGCTCCCCGTTTTACCACAGTCACATTTTCAAGGTTCCACTAGCCAGTTCCCCTGAAGCGATACGCCATTATCTGTCAACCTATAGACTGTCACAGTACTCCTGGTGGGAGCTTCTCGAGATTGCCGATGTATTTCGCCTGTTGACGAGGCATATGGCTACCTTAAGAGAGTCATAGTTACTCCTGTCAGTTGCTCCCCGTTTTACCACAGTCACATTTTCAACGTTCCACTAGCCAGTTCCCCTGAAGCGATACGCCATTATCTGTCAACCTATAGACTGTCACAGTACTCCTGGTGGGAGCTTCTCGAGATTGCCGATGTATTTCGCCTGTTGACGAGGCATATGGCTACCTTAAGAGAGTCATAGTTACTCCTGTCAGTTGCTCCCCGTTTCACCACAGTCACAATTTTAAGCTTCCTCTCGCCACTTCCCCTGAAGCGATACGCCATTATCTGTCAACCTATAGATTGTCACAGTACTCCTGGTGGGAGATTCTCGAGTTTGCCGATGTATTTCTCCGGTTGACGAGGCATTTGGCTACCTTAAGAGAGTCATAGTTACTCCTGTCAGTTGCTCCCCGTTTTACCACAGACACAGTTTCAAGCTTCCTCTAGCCAGTTCACCTGACGCGATACGCCATTGTCTGTCAACCTAATGTCTTTCACAGTACTCCTGCCGTGAGCTTCTCGAGTTTGCCGATGTATTTCGCCTGTTGACGAAGCATTTGGCTACCTTAAGAGAGTCATAGTTACTCCTGTCAGTTGCTCCCCGTTTTACCACAGTCACATTTTCAACGTTCCACTAGCCAGTTCCCCTGAAGCGATACGCCATTATCTGTCAACCTATAGACTGTCACAGTACTCCTGGTGGGAGCTTCTCGAGATTCCCGATGTATTTCGCCTGTTGACGAGGCATATGGCTACCTTAAGAGAGTCATAGTTACTCCTGTCAGTTGCTCCCCGTTTTACCACAGTCACATTTTCAAGGTTCCACTAGCCAGTTCCCCTGAAGCGATACGCCATTATCTGTCAACCTATAGACTGTCACAGTACTCCTGGTGGGAGCTTCTCGAGATTGCCGATGTATTTCGCCTGTTGACGAGGCATATGGCTACCTTAAGAGAGTCATAGTTACTCCTGTCAGTTGCTCCCCGTTTTACCACTGTCACATTTTCAACACTCCACGAGCCAGTTCCCCTGAAGCGATACGCTATTATCTGTCAACCTAAAGACTTTCACAGCACTCCTGATGGGAGCTTCTCGAGTTTGCCGATGTATTTCTCCGGTTGACGAGGCATTTGGCTACCTTAAGAGAGTCATAGTTACTCCTGTCAGTTGCTCCCCGTTTTACCTAAGTCACATTTTCAAGCTTCCTCTAGCCAGTTCACCTGACGCGATACGCCATTGTCTGTCAACCTAATGTCTTTCACAGTACTCTTGCCAGGAGCTTCTCGAGTTTGCCGATGTATTTCGCCTGTTGACGAGGCATTTGGCTACCTTAAGAGAGTCATAGTTACTCCTGTCAGTTGCTCCCCGTTTCACCACAGTCACAATTTTAAGCTTCCTCTCGCCAGTTCCCCTGAAGCGATACGCCATTATTTGTCAACCTATAGACTGTCACAGTACTCCTGGTGGGAGATTCTCGAGTTTGCCGATGTATTTCGCCTGTTGACGAGGCATTTGGCTACCTTAAGAGATCATAGTTATTCCTGTCAGTTGCTCCCCGTTTTACCACAGTCACATTTTCAAGCTTCCTCTAGCCAGTTCACCTGACGCGATACGCCATTGTCTGTCAACCTAATGTCTTTCACAGTACTCCTGCCGTGAGCTTCTCGAGTTTGCCGATGTATTTCGCCTGTTGACGAAGCATTTGGCTACCTTAAGAGAGTCATAGTTACTCCTGTCAGTTGCTCCCCGTTTTACCACAGTCACATTTTCAAGGTTCCACTAGCCAGTTCCCCTGAAGCGATACGCCATTATCTGTCAACCTATAGACTGTCACAGTACTCCTGGTGGGAGCTTCTCGAGATTGCCGATGTATTTCGCCTGTTGACGAGGCATATGGCTACCTTAAGAGAGTCATAGTTACTCCTGTCAGTTGCTCCCCGTTTTACCACAGTCACATTTTCAACGTTCCACCAGCCAGTTCCCCTGAAGCGATACGCCATTATCTGTCAACCTATAGATTGTCACAGTACTCCTGGTGGGAGCTTCTCGAGATTGCCGATGTATTTCGCCTGTTGACGAGGCATATGGCTACCTTAAGAGAGTCATAGTTACTCCTGTCAGTTGCTCCCCGTTTTACCACAGTCACATTTTCAAGGTTCCACTAGCCAGTTCCCCTGAAGCGATACGCCATTATCTGTCAACCTACAGACTGTCACAGTACTCCTGGTGGGAGCTTCTCGAGATTGCCGATGTATTTCGCCTGTTGACGAGGCATATGGCTACCTTAAGAGAGTCATAGTTACTCCTGTCAGTTGCTCCCCGTTTTACCACTGTCACATTTTCAACGTTCCACGAGCCAGTTCCCCTGACGCGATACGCTATTATCTGTCAACCTAAAGACTTTCACAGCACTCCTGATGGGAGCTTCTCGAGTTTGCCGATGTATTTCTCCGGTTGACGAGGCATTTGGCTACCTTAAGAGAGTCATAGTTACTCCTGTCAGTTGCTCCCCGTTTTACCTAAGTCACATTTTCAAGCTTCCTCTAGCCAGTTCACCTGACGCGATACGCCATTGTCTGTCAACCTAATGTCTTTCACAGTACTCTTGCCAGGAGCTTCTCGAGTTTGCCGATGTATTTCGCCTGTTGACGAGGCATTTGGCTACCTTAAGAGAGTCATAGTTACTCCTGTCAGTTGCTCCCCGTTTTACCACAGACACAGTTTCAAGCTTCCTCTAGCCAGTTCACCTGACGCGATACGCCATTGTCTGTCAACCTAATGTCTTTCACAGTACTCCTGCCGTGAGCTTCTCGAGTTTGCCGATGTATTTCGCCTGTTGACGAAGCATTTGGCTACCTTAAGAGAGTCATAGTTACTCCTGTCAGTTGCTCCCCGTTTTACCACAGTCACATTTTCAACGTTCCACTAGCCAGTTCCCCTGAAGCGATACGCCATTATCTGTCAACCTATAGACTGTCACAGTACTCCTGGTGGGAGCTTCTCGAGATTCCCGATGTATTTCGCCTGTTGACGAGGCATATGGCTACCTTAAGAGAGTCATAGTTACTCCTGTCAGTTGCTCCCCGTTTTACCACAGTCACATTTTCAAGGTTCCACTAGCCAGTTCCCCTGAAGCGATACGCCATTATCTGTCAACCTATAGACTGTCACAGTACTCCTGGTGGGAGCTTCTCGAGATTGCCGATGTATTTCGCCTGTTGACGAGGCATATGGCTACCTTAAGAGAGTCATAGTTACTCCTGTCAGTTGCTCCCCGTTTTACCACTGTCACATTTTCAACACTCCACGAGCCAGTTCCCCTGAAGCGATACGCTATTATCTGTCAACCTAAAGACTTTCACAGCACTCCTGATGGGAGCTTCTCGAGTTTGCCGATGTATTTCTCCGGTTGACGAGGCATTTGGCTACCTTAAGAGAGTCATAGTTACTCCTGTCAGTTGCTCCCCGTTTTACCTAAGTCACATTTTCAAGCTTCCTCTAGCCAGTTCACCTGACGCGATACGCCATTGTCTGTCAACCTAATGTCTTTCACAGTACTCTTGCCAGGAGCTTCTCGAGTTTGCCGATGTATTTCGCCTGTTGACGAGGCATTTGGCTACCTTAAGAGAGTCATAGTTACTCCTGTCAGTTGCTCCCCGTTTCACCACAGTCACAATTTTAAGCTTCCTCTCGCCAGTTCCCCTGAAGCGATACGCCATTATTTGTCAACCTATAGACTGTCACAGTACTCCTGGTGGGAGATTCTCGAGTTTGCCGATGTATTTCGCCTGTTGACGAGGCATTTGGCTACCTTAAGAGATCATAGTTATTCCTGTCAGTTGCTCCCCGTTTTACCACAGTCACATTTTCAAGCTTCCTCTAGCCAGTTCACCTGACGCGATACGCCATTGTCTGTCAACCTAATGTCTTTCACAGTACTCCTGCCGTGAGCTTCTCGAGTTTGCCGATGTATTTCGCCTGTTGACGAAGCATTTGGCTACCTTAAGAGAGTCATAGTTACTCCTGTCAGTTGCTCCCCGTTTTACCACAGTCACATTTTCAAGGTTCCACTAGCCAGTTCCCCTGAAGCGATACGCCATTATCTGTCAACCTATAGACTGTCACAGTACTCCTGGTGGGAGCTTCTCGAGATTGCCGATGTATTTCGCCTGTTGACGAGGCATATGGCTACCTTAAGAGAGTCATAGTTACTCCTGTCAGTTGCTCCCCGTTTTACCACAGTCACATTTTCAACGTTCCACTAGCCAGTACCCCTGAAGCGATACGCCATTATCTGTCAACCTATAGACTGTCACAGTACTCCTGGTGGGAGCTTCTCGAGATTGCCGATGTATTTCGCCTGTTGACGAGGCATATGGCTACCTTAAGAGAGTCATAGTTACTCCTGTCAGTTGCTCCCCGTTTCACCACAGTCACAATTTTAAGCTTCCTCTCGCCACTTCCCCTGAAGCGATACGCCATTATCTGTCAACCTATAGACTGTCACAGTACTCCTGGTGGGAGATTCTCGAGTTTGCCGATGTATTTCTCCGGTTGACGAGGCATTTGGCTACCTTAAGAGAGTCATAGTTACTCCTGTCAGTTGCTCCCCGTTTTACCACAGACACAGTTTCAAGCTTCCTCTAGCCAGTTCACCTGACGCGATACGCCATTGTCTGTCAACCTAATGTCTTTCACAGTACTCCTGCCGTGAGCTTCTCGAGTTTGCCGATGTATTTCGCCTGTTGACGAAGCATTTGGCTACCTTAAGAGAGTCATAGTTACTCCTGTCAGTTGCTCCCCGTTTTACCACAGTCACATTTTCAACGTTCCACTAGCCAGTTCCCCTGAAGCGATACGCCATTATCTGTCAACCTATAGACTGTCACAGTACTCCTGGTGGGAGCTTCTCGAGATTCCCGATGTATTTCGCCTGTTGACGAGGCATATGGCTACCTTAAGAGAGTCATAGTTACTCCTGTCAGTTGCTCCCCGTTTTACCACAGTCACATTTTCAAGGTTCCACTAGCCAGTTCCCCTGAAGCGATACGCCATTATCTGTCAACCTATAGATTGTCACAGTACTCCTGGTGGGAGCTTCTCGAGATTGCCGATGTATTTCGCCTGTTGACGAGGCATATGGCTACCTTAAGAGAGTCATAGTTACTCCTGTCAGTTGCTCCCCGTTTTACCACAGTCACATTTTCAAGGTTCCACTAGCCAGTTCCCCTGAAGCGATACGCCATTATTTGTCAACCTATAGACTGTCACAGTACTCCTGGTGGGAGATTCTCGAGTTTGCCGATGTATTTCGCCTGTTGACGAGGCATTTGGCTACCTTAAGAGATCATAGTTATTCCTGTCAGTTGCTCCCCGTTTTACCACAGTCACATTTTCAAGCTTCCTCTAGCCAGTTCACCTGACGCGATACGCCATTGTCTGTCAACCTAATGTCTTTCACAGTACTCCTGCCGTGAGCTTCTCGAGTTTGCCGATGTATTTCGCCTGTTGACGAAGCATTTGGCTACCTTAAGAGAGTCATAGTTACTCCTGTCAGTTGCTCCCCGTTTTACCACAGTCACATTTTCAAGGTTCCACTAGCCAGTTCCCCTGAAGCGATACGCCATTATCTGTCAACCTATAGACTGTCACAGTACTCCTGGTGGGAGCTTCTCGAGATTGCCGATGTATTTCGCCTGTTGACGAGGCATATGGCTACCTTAAGAGAGTCATAGTTACTCCTGTCAGTTGCTCCCCGTTTTACCACAGTCACATTTTCAACGTTCCACTAGCCAGTTCCCCTGAAGCGATACGCCATTATCTGTCAACCTATAGACTGTCACAGTACTCCTGGTGGGAGCTTCTCGAGATTGCCGATGTATTTCGCCTGTTGACGAGGCATATGGCTACCTTAAGAGAGTCATAGTTACTCCTGTCAGTTGCTCCCCGTTTCACCACAGTCACAATTTTAAGCTTCCTCTCGCCACTTCCCCTGAAGCGATACGCCATTATCTGTCAACCTATAGACTGTCACAGTACTCCTGGTGGGAGATTCTCGAGTTTGCCGATGTATTTCTCCGGTTGACGAGGCATTTGGCTACCTTAAGAGAGTCATAGTTACTCCTGTCAGTTGCTCCCCGTTTTACCACAGACACAGTTTCAAGCTTCCTCTAGCCAGTTCACCTGACGCGATACGCCATTGTCTGTCAACCTAATGTCTTTCACAGTACTCCTGCCGTGAGCTTCTCGAGTTTGCCGATGTATTTCGCCTGTTGACGAAGCATTTGGCTACCTTAAGAGAGTCATAGTTACTCCTGTCAGTTGCTCCCCGTTTTACCACAGTCACATTTTCAACGTTCCACTAGCCAGTTCCCCTGAAGCGATACGCCATTATCTGTCAACCTATAGACTGTCACAGTACTCCTGGTGGGAGCTTCTCGAGATTCCCGATGTATTTCGCCTGTTGACGAGGCATATGGCTACCTTAAGAGAGTCATAGTTACTCCTGTCAGTTGCTCCCCGTTTTACCACAGTCACATTTTCAAGGTTCCACTAGCCAGTTCCCCTGAAGCGATACGCCATTATCTGTCAACCTATAGACTGTCACAGTACTCCTGGTGGGAGCTTCTCGAGATTGCCGATGTATTTCGCCTGTTGACGAGGCATATGGCTACCTTAAGAGAGTCATAGTTACTCCTGTCAGTTGCTCCCCGTTTTACCACTGTCACATTTTCAACACTCCACGAGCCAGTTCCCCTGAAGCGATACGCTATTATCTGTCAACCTAAAGACTTTCACAGCACTCCTGATGGGAGCTTCTCGAGTTTGCCGATGTATTTCTCCGGTTGACGAGGCATTTGGCTACCTTAAGAGAGTCATAGTTACTCCTGTCAGTTGCTCCCCGTTTTACCTAAGTCACATTTTCAAGCTTCCTCTAGCCAGTTCACCTGACGCGATACGCCATTGTCTGTCAACCTAATGTCTTTCACAGTACTCTTGCCAGGAGCTTCTCGAGTTTGCCGATGTATTTCGCCTGTTGACGAGGCATTTGGCTACCTTAAGAGAGTCATAGTTACTCCTGTCAGTTGCTCCCCGTTTCACCACAGTCACAATTTTAAGCTTCCTCTCGCCAGTTCCCCTGAAGCGATACGCCATTATTTGTCAACCTATAGACTGTCACAGTACTCCTGGTGGGAGATTCTCGAGTTTGCCGATGTATTTCGCCTGTTGACGAGGCATTTGGCTACCTTAAGAGATCATAGTTATTCCTGTCAGTTGCTCCCCGTTTTACCACAGTCACATTTTCAAGCTTCCTCTAGCCAGTTCACCTGACGCGATACGCCATTGTCTGTCAACCTAATGTCTTTCACAGTACTCCTGCCGTGAGCTTCTCGAGTTTGCCGATGTATTTCGCCTGTTGACGAAGCATTTGGCTACCTTAAGAGAGTCATAGTTACTCCTGTCAGTTGCTCCCCGTTTTACCACAGTCACATTTTCAAGGTTCCACTAGCCAGTTCCCCTGAAGCGATACGCCATTATCTGTCAACCTATAGACTGTCACAGTACTCCTGGTGGGAGCTTCTCGAGATTGCCGATGTATTTCGCCTGTTGACGAGGCATATGGCTACCTTAAGAGAGTCATAGTTACTCCTGTCAGTTGCTCCCCGTTTTACCACAGTCACATTTTCAACGTTCCACCAGCCAGTTCCCCTGAAGCGATACGCCATTATCTGTCAACCTATAGATTGTCACAGTACTCCTGGTGGGAGCTTCTCGAGATTGCCGATGTATTTCGCCTGTTGACGAGGCATATGGCTACCTTAAGAGAGTCATAGTTACTCCTGTCAGTTGCTCCCCGTTTTACCACAGTCACATTTTCAAGGTTCCACTAGCCAGTTCCCCTGAAGCGATACGCCATTATCTGTCAACCTACAGACTGTCACAGTACTCCTGGTGGGAGCTTCTCGAGATTGCCGATGTATTTCGCCTGTTGACGAGGCATATGGCTACCTTAAGAGAGTCATAGTTACTCCTGTCAGTTGCTCCCCGTTTTACCACTGTCACATTTTCAACGTTCCACGAGCCAGTTCCCCTGACGCGATACGCTATTATCTGTCAACCTAAAGACTTTCACAGCACTCCTGATGGGAGCTTCTCGAGTTTGCCGATGTATTTCTCCGGTTGACGAGGCATTTGGCTACCTTAAGAGAGTCATAGTTACTCCTGTCAGTTGCTCCCCGTTTTACCTAAGTCACATTTTCAAGCTTCCTCTAGCCAGTTCACCTGACGCGATACGCCATTGTCTGTCAACCTAATGTCTTTCACAGTACTCTTGCCAGGAGCTTCTCGAGTTTGCCGATGTATTTCGCCTGTTGACGAGGCATTTGGCTACCTTAAGAGAGTCATAGTTACTCCTGTCAGTTGCTCCCCGTTTTACCACAGACACAGTTTCAAGCTTCCTCTAGCCAGTTCACCTGACGCGATACGCCATTGTCTGTCAACCTAATGTCTTTCACAGTACTCCTGCCGTGAGCTTCTCGAGTTTGCCGATGTATTTCGCCTGTTGACGAAGCATTTGGCTACCTTAAGAGAGTCATAGTTACTCCTGTCAGTTGCTCCCCGTTTTACCACAGTCACATTTTCAACGTTCCACTAGCCAGTTCCCCTGAAGCGATACGCCATTATCTGTCAACCTATAGACTGTCACAGTACTCCTGGTGGGAGCTTCTCGAGATTCCCGATGTATTTCGCCTGTTGACGAGGCATATGGCTACCTTAAGAGAGTCATAGTTACTCCTGTCAGTTGCTCCCCGTTTTACCACAGTCACATTTTCAAGGTTCCACTAGCCAGTTCCCCTGAAGCGATACGCCATTATCTGTCAACCTATAGACTGTCACAGTACTCCTGGTGGGAGCTTCTCGAGATTGCCGATGTATTTCGCCTGTTGACGAGGCATATGGCTACCTTAAGAGAGTCATAGTTACTCCTGTCAGTTGCTCCCCGTTTTACCACTGTCACATTTTCAACACTCCACGAGCCAGTTCCCCTGAAGCGATACGCTATTATCTGTCAACCTAAAGACTTTCACAGCACTCCTGATGGGAGCTTCTCGAGTTTGCCGATGTATTTCTCCGGTTGACGAGGCATTTGGCTACCTTAAGAGAGTCATAGTTACTCCTGTCAGTTGCTCCCCGTTTTACCTAAGTCACATTTTCAAGCTTCCTCTAGCCAGTTCACCTGACGCGATACGCCATTGTCTGTCAACCTAATGTCTTTCACAGTACTCTTGCCAGGAGCTTCTCGAGTTTGCCGATGTATTTCGCCTGTTGACGAGGCATTTGGCTACCTTAAGAGAGTCATAGTTACTCCTGTCAGTTGCTCCCCGTTTCACCACAGTCACAATTTTAAGCTTCCTCTCGCCAGTTCCCCTGAAGCGATACGCCATTATTTGTCAACCTATAGACTGTCACAGTACTCCTGGTGGGAGATTCTCGAGTTTGCCGATGTATTTCGCCTGTTGACGAGGCATTTGGCTACCTTAAGAGATCATAGTTATTCCTGTCAGTTGCTCCCCGTTTTACCACAGTCACATTTTCAAGCTTCCTCTAGCCAGTTCACCTGACGCGATACGCCATTGTCTGTCAACCTAATGTCTTTCACAGTACTCCTGCCGTGAGCTTCTCGAGTTTGCCGATGTATTTCGCCTGTTGACGAAGCATTTGGCTACCTTAAGAGAGTCATAGTTACTCCTGTCAGTTGCTCCCCGTTTTACCACAGTCACATTTTCAAGGTTCCACTAGCCAGTTCCCCTGAAGCGATACGCCATTATCTGTCAACCTATAGACTGTCACAGTACTCCTGGTGGGAGCTTCTCGAGATTGCCGATGTATTTCGCCTGTTGACGAGGCATATGGCTACCTTAAGAGAGTCATAGTTACTCCTGTCAGTTGCTCCCCGTTTTACCACAGTCACATTTTCAACGTTCCACCAGCCAGTTCCCCTGAAGCGATACGCCATTATCTGTCAACCTATAGATTGTCACAGTACTCCTGGTGGGAGCTTCTCGAGATTGCCGATGTATTTCGCCTGTTGACGAGGCATATGGCTACCTTAAGAGAGTCATAGTTACTCCTGTCAGTTGCTCCCCGTTTTACCACAGTCACATTTTCAAGGTTCCACTAGCCAGTTCCCCTGAAGCGATACGCCATTATCTGTCAACCTACAGACTGTCACAGTACTCCTGGTGGGAGCTTCTCGAGATTGCCGATGTATTTCGCCTGTTGACGAGGCATATGGCTACCTTAAGAGAGTCATAGTTACTCCTGTCAGTTGCTCCCCGTTTTACCACTGTCACATTTTCAACGTTCCACGAGCCAGTTCCCCTGACGCGATACGCTATTATCTGTCAACCTAAAGACTTTCACAGCACTCCTGATGGGAGCTTCTCGAGTTTGCCGATGTATTTCTCCGGTTGACGAGGCATTTGGCTACCTTAAGAGAGTCATAGTTACTCCTGTCAGTTGCTCCCCGTTTTACCTAAGTCACATTTTCAAGCTTCCTCTAGCCAGTTCACCTGACGCGATACGCCATTGTCTGTCAACCTAATGTCTTTCACAGTACTCTTGCCAGGAGCTTCTCGAGTTTGCCGATGTATTTCGCCTGTTGACGAGGCATTTGGCTACCTTAAGAGAGTCATAGTTACTCCTGTCAGTTGCTCCCCGTTTCACCACAGTCACAATTTTAAGCTTCCTCTCGCCACTTCCCCTGAAGCGATACGCCATTATCTGTCAACCTATAGACTGTCACAGTACTCCTGGTGGGAGATTCTCGAGTTTGCCGATGTATTTCGCCTGTTGACGAGGCATTTGGCTACCTTAAAAGATCATAGTTACTCCTGTCAGTTGCTCCCCGTTTTACCACAGACACAGTTTCAAGCTTCCTCTAGCCAGTTCACCTGACGCGATACGCCATTGTCTGTCAACCTAATGTCTTTCACAGTACTCCTGCCGTGAGCTTCTCGAGTTTGCCGATGTATTTCGCCTGTTGACGAAGCATTTGGCTACCTTAAGAGAGTCATAGTTACTCCTGTCAGTTGCTCCCCGTTTTACCACAGTCACATTTTCAAGGTTCCACTAGCCAGTTCCCCTGAAGCGATACGCCATTATCTGTCAACCTATAGACTGTCACAGTACTCCTGGTGGGAGCTTCTCGAGATTGCCGATGTATTTCGCCTGTTGACGAGGCATATGGCTACCTTAAGAGAGTCATAGTTACTCCTGTCAGTTGCTCCCCGTTTTACCACAGTCACATTTTCAACGTTCCACTAGCCAGTTCCCCTGAAGCGATACGCCATTATCTGTCAACCTATAGACTGTCACAGTACTCCTGGTGGGAGCTTCTCGAGATTGCCGATGTATTTCGCCTGTTGACGAGGCATATGGCTACCTTAAGAGAGTCATAGTTACTCCTGTCAGTTGCTCCCCGTTTTACCACTGTCACATTTTCAACGTTCCACGAGCCAGTTCCCCTGAAGCGATACGCTATTATCTGTCAACCTAAAGACTTTCACAGCACTCCTGATGGGAGCTTCTCGAGTTTGCCGATGTATTTCTCCGGTTGACGAGGCATTTGGCTACCTTAAGAGAGTCATAGTTACTCCTGTCAGTTGCTCCCCGTTTTACCTAAGTCACATTTTCAAGCTTCCTCTAGCCAGTTCACCTGACGCGATACGCCATTGTCTGTCAACCTAATGTCTTTCACAGTACTCTTGCCAGGAGCTTCTCGAGTTTGCCGATGTATTTCGCCTGTTGACGAGGCATTTGGCTACCTTAAGAGAGTCATAGTTACTCCTGTCAGTTGCTCCCCGTTTCACCACAGTCACAATTTTAAGCTTCCTCTCGCCAGTTCCCCTGAAGCGATACGCCATTATTTGTCAACCTATAGACTGTCACAGTACTCCTGGTGGGAGATTCTCGAGTTTGCCGATGTATTTCGCCTGTTGACGAGGCATTTGGCTACCTTAAGAGATCATAGTTATTCCTGTCAGTTGCTCCCCGTTTTACCACAGTCACATTTTCAAGCTTCCTCTAGCCAGTTCACCTGACGCGATACGCCCATGTCTGTCAACCTAATGTCTTTCACAGTACTCCTGCCGTGAGCTTCTCGAGTTTGCCGATGTATTTCGCCTGTTGACGAAGCATTTGGCTACCTTAAGAGAGTCATAGTTACTCCTGTCAGTTGCTCCCCGTTTTACCACAGTCACATTTTCAAGGTTCCACTAGCCAGTTCCCCTGAAGCGATACGCCATTATCTGTCAACCTATAGACTGTCACAGTACTCCTGGTGGGAGCTTCTCGAGATTGCCGATGTATTTCGCCTGTTGACGAGGCATATGGCTACCTTAAGAGAGTCATAGTTACTCCTGTCAGTTGCTCCCCGTTTTACCACAGTCACATTTTCAACGTTCCACTAGCCAGTTCCCCTGAAGCGATACGCCATTATCTGTCAACCTATAGACTGTCACAGTACTCCTGGTGGGAGCTTCTCGAGATTGCCGATGTATTTCGCCTGTTGACGAGGCATATGGCTACCTTAAGAGAGTCATAGTTACTCCTGTCAGTTGCTCCCCGTTTTACCACTGTCACATTTTCAACGTTCCACGAGCCAGTTCCCCTGAAGCGATACGCTATTATCTGTCAACCTAAAGACTTTCACAGCACTCCTGATGGGAGCTTCTCGAGTTTGCCGATGTATTTCTCCGGTTGACGAGGCATTTGGCTACCTTAAGAGAGTCATAGTTACTCCTGTCAGTTGCTCCCCGTTTTACCTAAGTCACATTTTCAAGCTTCCTCTAGCCAGTTCACCTGACGCGATACGCCATTGTCTGTCAACCTAATGTCTTTCACAGTACTCTTGCCAGGAGCTTCTCGAGTTTGCCGATGTATTTCGCCTGTTGACGAGGCATTTGGCTACCTTAAGAGAGTCATAGTTACTCCTGTCAGTTGCTCCCCGTTTCACCACAGTCACAATTTTAAGCTTCCTCTCGCCAGTTCCCCTGAAGCGATACGCCATTATTTGTCAACCTATAGACTGTCACAGTACTCCTGGTGGGAGATTCTCGAGTTTGCCGATGTATTTCGCCTGTTGACGAGGCATTTGGCTACCTTAAGAGATCATAGTTATTCCTGTCAGTTGCTCCCCGTTTTACCACAGTCACATTTTCAAGCTTCCTCTAGCCAGTTCACCTGACGCGATACGCCATTGTCTGTCAACCTAATGTCTTTCACAGTACTCCTGCCGTGAGCTTCTCGAGTTTGCCGATGTATTTCGCCTGTTGACGAAGCATTTGGCTACCTTAAGAGAGTCATAGTTACTCCTGTCAGTTGCTCCCCGTTTTACCACAGTCACATTTTCAAGGTTCCACTAGCCAGTTCCCCTGAAGCGATACGCCATTATCTGTCAACCTATAGACTGTCACAGTACTCCTGGTGGGAGCTTCTCGAGATTGCCGATGTATTTCGCCTGTTGACGAGGCATATGGCTACCTTAAGAGAGTCATAGTTACTCCTGTCAGTTGCTCCCCGTTTTACCACAGTCACATTTTCAACGTTCCACCAGCCAGTTCCCCTGAAGCGATACGCCATTATCTGTCAACCTATAGATTGTCACAGTACTCCTGGTGGGAGCTTCTCGAGATTGCCGATGTATTTCGCCTGTTGACGAGGCATATGGCTACCTTAAGAGAGTCATAGTTACTCCTGTCAGTTGCTCCCCGTTTTACCACAGTCACATTTTCAAGGTTCCACTAGCCAGTTCCCCTGAAGCGATACGCCATTATCTGTCAACCTACAGACTGTCACAGTACTCCTGGTGGGAGCTTCTCGAGATTGCCGATGTATTTCGCCTGTTGACGAGGCATATGGCTACCTTAAGAGAGTCATAGTTACTCCTGTCAGTTGCTCCCCGTTTTACCACTGTCACATTTTCAACGTTCCACGAGCCAGTTCCCCTGACGCGATACGCTATTATCTGTCAACCTAAAGACTTTCACAGCACTCCTGATGGGAGCTTCTCGAGTTTGCCGATGTATTTCTCCGGTTGACGAGGCATTTGGCTACCTTAAGAGAGTCATAGTTACTCCTGTCAGTTGCTCCCCGTTTTACCTAAGTCACATTTTCAAGCTTCCTCTAGCCAGTTCACCTGACGCGATACGCCATTGTCTGTCAACCTAATGTCTTTCACAGTACTCTTGCCAGGAGCTTCTCGAGTTTGCCGATGTATTTCGCCTGTTGACGAGGCATTTGGCTACCTTAAGAGAGTCATAGTTACTCCTGTCAGTTGCTCCCCGTTTCACCACAGTCACAATTTTAAGCTTCCTCTCGCCACTTCCCCTGAAGCGATACGCCATTATCTGTCAACCTATAGACTGTCACAGTACTCCTGGTGGGAGATTCTCGAGTTTGCCGATGTATTTCGCCTGTTGACGAGGCATTTGGCTACCTTAAAAGATCATAGTTACTCCTGTCAGTTGCTCCCCGTTTTACCACAGACACAGTTTCAAGCTTCCTCTAGCCAGTTCACCTGACGCGATACGCCATTGTCTGTCAACCTAATGTCTTTCACAGTACTCCTGCCGTGAGCTTCTCGAGTTTGCCGATGTATTTCGCCTGTTGACGAAGCATTTGGCTACCTTAAGAGAGTCATAGTTACTCCTGTCAGTTGCTCCCCGTTTTACCACAGTCACATTTTCAAGGTTCCACTAGCCAGTTCCCCTGAAGCGATACGCCATTATCTGTCAACCTATAGACTGTCACAGTACTCCTGGTGGGAGCTTCTCGAGATTGCCGATGTATTTCGCCTGTTGACGAGGCATATGGCTACCTTAAGAGAGTCATAGTTACTCCTGTCAGTTGCTCCCCGTTTTACCACAGTCACATTTTCAACGTTCCACTAGCCAGTTCCCCTGAAGCGATACGCCATTATCTGTCAACCTATAGACTGTCACAGTACTCCTGGTGGGAGCTTCTCGAGATTGCCGATGTATTTCGCCTGTTGACGAGGCATATGGCTACCTTAAGAGAGTCATAGTTACTCCTGTCAGTTGCTCCCCGTTTTACCACTGTCACATTTTCAACGTTCCACGAGCCAGTTCCCCTGAAGCGATACGCTATTATCTGTCAACCTAAAGACTTTCACAGCACTCCTGTAGGAAGCTTCTCGAGTTTGCCGATGTATTTCTCCGGTTGACGAGGCATTTGGCTACCTTAAGAGAGTCATAGTTACTCCTGTCAGTTGCTCCCCGTTTTACCTAAGTCACATTTTCAAGCTTCCTCTAGCCAGTTCACCTGACGCGATACGCCATTGTCTGTCAACCTAATGTCTTTCACAGTACTCTTGCCAGGAGCTTCTCGAGTTTGCCGATGTATTTCGCCTGTTGACGAGGCATTTGGCTACCTTAAGAGAGTCATAGTTACTCCTGTCAGTTGCTCCCCGTTTCACCACAGTCACAATTTTAAGCTTCCTCTCGCCAGTTCCCCTGAAGCGATACGCCATTATTTGTCAACCTATAGACTGTCACAGTACTCCTGGTGGGAGATTCTCGAGTTTGCCGATGTATTTCGCCTGTTGACGAGGCATTTGGCTACCTTAAGAGATCATAGTTATTCCTGTCAGTTGCTCCCCGTTTTACCACAGTCACATTTTCAAGCTTCCTCTAGCCAGTTCACCTGACGCGATACGCCATTGTCTGTCAACCTAATGTCTTTCACAGTACTCCTGCCGTGAGCTTCTCGAGTTTGCCGATGTATTTCGCCTGTTGACGAAGCATTTGGCTACCTTAAGAGAGTCATAGTTACTCCTGTCAGTTGCTCCCCGTTTTACCACAGTCACATTTTCAAGGTTCCACTAGCCAGTTCCCCTGAAGCGATACGCCATTATCTGTCAACCTATAGACTGTCACAGTACTCCTGGTGGGAGCTTCTCGAGATTGCCGATGTATTTCGCCTGTTGACGAGGCATATGGCTACCTTAAGAGAGTCATAGTTACTCCTGTCAGTTGCTCCCCGTTTTACCACTGTCACATTTTCAACGTTCCACCAGCCAGTTCCCCTGAAGCGATACGCCATTATCTGTCAACCTATAGATTGTCACAGTACTCCTGGTGGGAGCTTCTCGAGATTGCCGATGTATTTCGCCTGTTGACGAGGCATATGGCTACCTTAAGAGAGTCATAGTTACTCCTGTCAGTTGCTCCCCGTTTTACCACAGTCACATTTTCAAGGTTCCACTAGCCAGTTCCCCTGAAGCGATACGCCATTATCTGTCAACCTACAGACTGTCACAGTACTCCTGGTGGGAGCTTCTCGAGATTGCCGATGTATTTCGCCTGTTGACGAGGCATATGGCTATTTAAGCCGTCTTTATTCACGTCTATGTGAACATACAAAAGATATGAGTACCCACAAAGTGGGTTTACAAATGACAAAATACAAAAAACAAACATTAGACGGACAGGAAGAGACGTGAACAGAGAAGGGTTTGTGCCTGTTGACAGACGCCAGGCAGCAGCGTAGACAACATATAATTGGGCCATCACCCAACACCAGTCCGGGGCATCGTGCGCGTAATGGCAGTCATAGTGTCGAACCGCCGTGCCGCCATCACAGTCCCGATGAGTACTCTTGTTGACATCGCCGCAAAGTGGTGGTCCTTGAATCCAAGCCGCCGCAGATCCTGCGCAGATGTGGGTGACCACACCCCCCTCCATGAGATGGTAGCTGAAGAGGTGGTGATGGTCTTAGCTGCTGGGGTCTGACTCCTAATCGCCTGGTGGACGGCTTCCCTATTGTAAACCGCGACTTTCTGCTGGTGACACTCTTCGATGTCAAGATTGACACCAACCACCTGGGCATCGATGATATAGGCTGCATCGCCATGAACTGCCACGATGTCCGGCTTCCTCAGTCCCTCAGATGTCCTAAGGTGGGGCTCCAGGTGGACGTCGAAGCCCCTGCGACGAAGCCCCTGCGCGACATAAGACGCTAGGGCGTTGTGTCGCTTCACTCGTGCGTCGTGACTTCGGAAGCAGTGCTGGACAACGTGATTTGCAGTTTCCTTCGCGATGCAGCCAGCCCGGCAGTTAGTATCACCAGCACGACCTCGCTGCAACCGTGCCCGGGTTGGAAGGGCATTGATCCTCGTACGGATGCAGGAGATAAAGTCGCGGCCTGTGATCGCTAGTCGAGGATCGTCGACCCAGCGATGCTGCCCTGGTGTTCGGGCAGACTTCTTAAGGGCAGCGCCGTCCACCGACAGATGCAACCGTTCAGCCCACATCCGGCCCATTTGGTTGGAAGTTCTTATGACCGTATTATTACCCCGTAGTTGCTGCTCAAGCCTCCCAATCTCACGCCCCAGAACGTCGTCTGCTGTCCCGTCAGATAGGACACCCAATGCCCGCATCCTAGCGAGCCGGTTCCGCCGCAGAAGAGGCCCTAGCCAGCGCGCTGATGGCACTCCCAGCCCCCCAGATGACACAGGGGCATGGAAGTAACCAACAGGGACGTCCGCTGGCAGGCACAACCAAGATCTAATTGCTGCGCGGATGGTGGTGTCCATTGCTGACAGGGCTCCTAGCCGGGTCCTCGAAAGGGCCAGGCCATGGTGTATCCCTGGCAAGACGACGGTTCTGAGGGCGTGCAAACGCTGTTGTGGCTTCAGTGGTGCCTTGGACAGGACGGTCAGCTGTCGCTCGACCTCCCGCCTCGGATGAAAGAGGCTGCGTCCGCTCGTGGAGAACTCCAGGCCAAGATACCGGAAAGTGCTCTCGATCCCCAGGGCTGGGAGGATGGTATACCCAGCCCTGAAGGTCGCGGTGTCATCGACCTTGATCTTCTTCTCACGGCCAGAAGCCGTCAGGGCGAGAGTGAAGCACTTTCCGGGATTGACTTGGAGACCAAGGTCCCCAAGGGCAGATGTTGCTGCATCAATAAGGTCCTGGAGCCCTCCTGGAGTCTCGGCGAACAGCAGGAGGTCGTCAGCAAAGGCAGCAGCGTTGAGACGTCGTCCCATCACGTTGGCACCAATGTAATCTGGGAGGCGAGCAAGCATGAGGTCTAAGGACAGGTTGAAAAGGATAGGAGAGAGTGGATCACCCTGCCTAACACCCCTTGAAGGCCGCACTGGACCCAGCGACATCCCAGGACCAGAGATCATCGTCACCCCATCCTCATAGCATCCCAGGACGTATCCAATGAACTCGTCAGGCAGACCATGTGCCCTCAGGGCAGGCCTCAGGGCACCATGGTCTAGCGAGTCGAAAGCCTTGGACACGTCCAGGGACGCAACATAGAGGGAGCGACAGTTCGCCCTGGCCTGAGTCATCGCCAAGTCCAACAAGAACGTATTGTGCAGCATCCCATCCTGAGGAAGGAAAGCCCGCTGACGCCCGTCCAGCACACAGGTCCGCATCAGACGGCCCGCCAGGATCTTATGGAAGACCCTAGCGAGGACTGAGCAAACCGTGATCGGACGGAAGTCAGCGGGGGATGCTGGGGCAGCCTTCTTGGGCAACAGGGATGTACGGGCTAGGAGAAGACGGGATGGGAGGCGACGGGTCAAGAGGAAGAGGTTAAGGATTTTAAGGAGGACCTCACGGGGTATACGGCGAATCTGGGCCGGTGTAAGTCGGTCTGGGCCTGGAGCAGAGCGACGAGGGGGGAGCGCTGAAGCAACTTCCTCCATCGTAATAGGCGCCCACAGCTGTTCGAAGGGAACCTCGATGGAGGAAGGCAACAGCCGACCCTCCAGACGGTCCACCCGGCCAGATGGTCGCCGGGTGAAAAGGTCCTTCCAAAACTCCACCAACCCAGGAATAGGGGGTGGTGGGTGAAGGAGCGTTCCATCCAGAAGGCCGCTGATGCAGCGAGCAGCGCTCTTAGAGAAGGCCCGCTGACAGAGGGCGTACTCCCTCCTCCGCAGGGCCCGCTTCGTCGCTCGTGGCTCTGACATCCGGCGAGAGGCAACAGGATTAGGTGATGGTGATGGTTCCCTGCTGCCAATGGCGTCAAGGGCAGCCGACAGCATGCCCATTATGACTGAGGCCGATGTTGTTGGCCCAAGCGCCAGGATGTCATCGACTGCTTTATACCTAGACCCAGACGACGGGAGGGCTGCCAGGGCCGACCAGACAGCTTGGTCGACAGTATCCACAGCTGCAGACGGAGAGGGGGTTGCTGCACAGGAACCGGCTGGCTCCACGGCTGCAACAGATGGAGGCGACCCCGCCCCAACAGCAGAGAGGGCAGCAACAAACTCGGCGACCTGGTTCCTATAGGCTGTTCCACGACGCTGCCCCTTAATGGACTCAAGTGAACGATTTGGGAACGCCTTTGCAAGCTCTTGATTTAGGAACCGGGTGCCCTTGAGCGTAAGTGCTGCTTCAGAGTGGGCCAGGCGTAGCAGCTCTTCACTAGACCACCTGGCCTTTACCCTCTCAGTGGTCACCTCTGCGTTGGCTGCGGCAGGATGGGCACGGCGACGATGTACTCCAAGACCCGTCTTCGTGGTGAAGGTCCGGTGGCACTCAGGACATGTGATGGCAGGCACAGCGGCTCGACCCGAACTGGCGGCGTCGGATGCTGACCCAACGGCTGGCGCGGCGTCTCCTGTGGGAGTACCGCTACCTGGTTTCTTCGCTTTGTTGGGGCCAGCTGAAACAAGGGCAGGGGGGGCGGCAACCCCCAAGCCCCGAAAAGTTCACCCCGCTCTGTCTGTCGAGGAACTTCGGAAGAGTTATACGCGAGCATAATCTTCCTAAGAACCTCTCACGACCCCTGCCACGAGAAGGCCAGAGCTAGGATTTCCCACCGAGAGGCTAAGCAAACCATCCTCCACTCGACATCGCTAGGATGCTGAGGAGTGGAGAGAGAGGATCCGTATATGACGCATCATGTGAGCCTTAAGAGAGTCATAGTTACTCCTGTCAGTTGCTCCCCGTTTTACCACTGTCACATTTTCAACGTTCCACGAGCCAGTTCCCCTGACGCGATACGCTATTATCTGTCAACCTAAAGACTTTCACAGCACTCCTGATGGGAGCTTCTCGAGTTTGCCGATGTATTTCTCCGGTTGACGAGGCATTTGGCTACCTTAAGAGAGTCATAGTTACTCCTGTCAGTTGCTCCCCGTTTTACCTAAGTCACATTTTCAAGCTTCCTCTAGCCAGTTCACCTGACGCGATACGCCATTGTCTGTCAACCTAATGTCTTTCACAGTACTCTTGCCAGGAGCTTCTCGAGTTTGCCGATGTATTTCGCCTGTTGACGAAGCATTTGGCTACCTTAAGAGAGTCATAGTTACTCCTGTCAGTTGCTCCCCGTTTCACCACAGTCACAATTTTAAGCTTCCTCTCGCCACCTCCCCTGAAGCGATACGCCATTATCTGTCAACCTATAGACTGTCACAGTACTCCTGGTGGGAGATTCTCGAGTTTGCCGATGTATTTCGCCTGTTGACGAGGCATTTGGCTACCTTAAAAGATCATAGTTACTCCTGTCAGTTGCTCCCCGTTTTACCACAGACACAGTTTCAAGCTTCCTCTAGCCAGTTCACCTGACGCGATACGCCATTGTCTGTCAACCTAATGTCTTTCACAGTACTCCTGCCGTGAGCTTCTCGAGTTTGCCGATGTATTTCGCCTGTTGACGAAGCATTTGGCTACCTTAAGAGAGTCATAGTTACTCCTGTCAGTTGCTCCCCGTTTTACCACAGTCACATTTTCAAGGTTCCACTAGCCAGTTCCCCTGAAGCGATACGCCATTATCTGTCAACCTATAGACTGTCACAGTACTCCTGGTGGGAGCTTCTCGAGATTGCCGATGTATTTCGCCTGTTGACGAGGCATATGGCTACCTTAAGAGAGTCATAGTTACTCCTGTCAGTTGCTCCCCGTTTTACCACAGTCACATTTTCAACGTTCCACTAGCCAGTTCCCCTGAAGCGATACGCCATTATCTGTCAACCTATAGACTGTCACAGTACTCCTGGTGGGAGCTTCTCGAGATTGCCGATGTATTTCGCCTGTTGACGAGGCATATGGCTACCTTAAGAGAGTCATAGTTACTCCTGTCAGTTGCTCCCCGTTTCACCACAGTCACAATTTTAAGCTTCCTCTCGCCACTTCCCCTGAAGCGATACGCCATTATCTGTCAACCTATAGACTGTCACAGTACTCCTGGTGGGAGATTCTCGAGTTTGCCGATGTATTTCTCCGGTTGACGAGGCATTTGGCTACCTTAAGAGAGTCATAGTTACTCCTGTCAGTTGCTCCCCGTTTTACCACAGACACAGTTTCAAGCTTCCTCTAGCCAGTTCACCTGACGCGATACGCCATTGTCTGTCAACCTAATGTCTTTCACAGTACTCCTGCCGTGAGCTTCTCGAGTTTGCCGATGTATTTCGCCTGTTGACGAAGCATTTGGCTACCTTAAGAGAGTCATAGTTACTCCTGTCAGTTGCTCCCCGTTTTACCACAGTCACATTTTCAACGTTCCACTAGCCAGTTCCCCTGAAGCGATACGCCATTATCTGTCAACCTATAGACTGTCACAGTACTCCTGGTGGGAGCTTCTCGAGATTGCCGATGTATTTCGCCTGTTGACGAGGCATATGGCTACCTTAAGAGAGTCATAGTTACTCCTGTCAGTTGCTCCCCGTTTTACCACTGTCACATTTTCAACGTTCCACGAGCCAGTTCCCCTGACGCGATACGCTATTATCTGTCAACCTAAAGACTTTCACAGCACTCCTGATGGGAGCTTCTCGAGTTTGCCGATGTATTTCTCCGGTTGACGAGGCATTTGGCTACCTTAAGAGAGTCATAGTTACTCCTGTCAGTTGCTCCCCGTTTTACCTAAGTCACATTTTCAAGCTTCCTCTAGCCAGTTCACCTGACGCGATACGCCATTGTCTGTCAACCTAATGTCTTTCACAGTACTCTTGCCAGGAGCTTCTCGAGTTTGCCGATGTATTTCGCCTGTTGACGAGGCATTTGGCTACCTTAAGAGAGTCATAGTTACTCCTGTCAGTTGCTCCCCGTTTCACCACAGTCACAATTTTAAGCTTCCTCTCGCCACTTCCCCTGAAGCGATACGCCATTATCTGTCAACCTATAGACTGTCACAGTACTCCTGGTGGGAGATTCTCGAGTTTGCCGATGTATTTCGCCTGTTGACGAGGCATTTGGCTACCTTAAGAGATCATAGTTACTCCTGTCAGTTGCTCCCCGTTTTACCACAGACACAGTTTCAAGCTTCCACTAGCCAGTTCACCTGACGCGATACGCCATTGTCTGTCAACCTAATGTCTTTCACAGTACTCCTGCCGTGAGCTTCTCGAGTTTGCCGATGTATTTCGCCTGTTGACGAAGCATTTGGCTACCTTAAGAGAGTCATAGTTACTCCTGTCAGTTGCTCCCCGTTTTACCACAGTCACATTTTCAAGGTTCCACTAGCCAGTTCCCCTGAAGCGATACGCCATTATCTGTCAACCTATAGACTGTCACAGTACTCCTGGTGGGAGCTTCTCGAGATTGCCGATGTATTTCGCCTGTTGACGAGGCATATGGCTACCTTAAGAGAGTCATAGTTACTCCTGTCAGTTGCTCCCCGTTTTACCACAGTCACATTTTCAAGGTTCCACTAGCCAGTTCACCTGACGCGATACGCCATTGTCTGTCAACCTAATGTCTTTCACAGTACTCCTGCCGTGAGCTTCTCGAGTTTGCCGATGTATTTCGCCTGTTGACGAAGCATTTGGCTACCTTAAGAGAGTCATAGTTACTCCTGTCAGTTGCTCCCCGTTTTACCACAGTCACATTTTCAAGGTTCCACTAGCCAGTTCCCCTGAAGCGATACGCCATTATCTGTCAACCTATAGACTGTCACAGTACTCCTGGTGGGAGCTTCTCGAGATTGCCGATGTATTTCGCCAGTTGACGAGGCATATGGCTACCTTAAGAGAGTCATAGTTACTCCTGTCAGTTGCTCCCCGTTTTACCACAGTCACATTTTCAAGGTTCCACTAGCCAGTTCCCCTGAAGCGATACGCCATTATCTGTCAACCTATAGACTGTCACAGTACTCCTGGTGGGAGCTTCTCGAGATTGCCGATGTATTTCGCCTGTTGACGAGGCATATGGCTACCTTAAGAGAGTCATAGTTACTCCTGTCAGTTGCTCCCCGTTTTACCACTGTCACATTTTCAACGTTCCACGAGCCAGTTCCCCTGAAGCGATACGCTATTATCTGTCAACCTAAAGACTTTCACAGCACTCCTGATGGGAGCTTCTCGAGTTTGCCGATGTATTTCTCCGGTTGACGAGGCATTTGGCTACCTTAAGAGAGTCATAGTTACTCCTGTCAGTTGCTCCCCGTTTCACCACAGTCACAATTTTAAGCTTCCTCTCGCCAGTTCCCCTGAAGCGATACGCCATTATTTGTCAACCTATAGACTGTCACAGTACTCCTGGTGGGAGATTCTCGAGTTTGCCGATGTATTTCGCCTGTTGACGAGGCATTTGGCTACCTTAAGAGATCATAGTTATTCCTGTCAGTTGCTCCCCGTTTTACCACAGTCACATTTTCAAGCTTCCTCTAGCCAGTTCACCTGACGCGATACGCCATTGTCTGTCAACCTAATGTCTTTCACAGTACTCCTGCCGTGAGCTTCTCGAGTTTGCCGATGTATTTCGCCTGTTGACGAAGCATTTGGCTACCTTAAGAGAGTCATAGTTACTCCTGTCAGTTGCTCCCCGTTTTACCACAGTCACATATTCAAGGTTCCACTAGCCAGTTCCCCTGAAGCGATACGCCATTATCTGTCAACCTATAGACTGTCACAGTACTCCTGGTGGGAGCTTCTCGAGATTGCCGATGTATTTCGCCTGTTGACGAGGCATATGGCTACCTTAAGAGAGTCATAGTTACTCCTGTCAGTTGCTCCCCGTTTTACCACAGTCACATTTTCAACGTTCCACCAGCCAGTTCCCCTGAAGCGATACGCCATTATCTGTCAACCTATAGACTGTCACAGTACTCCTGGTGGGAGCTTCTCGAGATTGCCGATGTATTTCGCCTGTTGACGAGGCATATGGCTACCTTAAGAGAGTCATAGTTACTCCTGTCAGTTGCTCCCCGTTTTACCACAGTCACATTTTCAAGGTTCCACTAGCCAGTTCCCCTGAAGCGATACGCCATTATCTGTCAACCTATAGACTGTCACAGTACTCCTGGTGGGAGCTTCTCGAGATTGCCGATGTATTTCGCCTGTTGACGAGGCATATGGCTACCTTAAGAGAGTCATAGTTACTCCTGTCAGTTGCTCCCCGTTTTACCACTGTCACATTTTCAACGTTCCACGAGCCAGTTCCCCTGACGCGATACGCTATTATCTGTCAACCTAAAGACTTTCACAGCACTCCTGATGGGAGCTTCTCGAGTTTGCCGATGTATTTCTCCGGTTGACGAGGCATTTGGCTACCTTAAGAGAGTCATAGTTACTCCTGTCAGTTGCTCCCCGTTTTACCTAAGTCACATTTTCAAGCTTCCTCTAGCCAGTTCACCTGACGCGATACGCCATTGTCTGTCAACCTAATGTCTTTCACAGTACTCTTGCCAGGAGCTTCTCGAGTTTGCCGATGTATTTCGCCTGTTGACGAGGCATTTGGCTACCTTAAGAGAGTCATAGTTACTCCTGTCAGTTGCTCCCCGTTTCACCACAGTCACAATTTTAAGCTTCCTCTCGCCACTTCCCCTGAAGCGATACGCCATTATCTGTCAACCTATAGACTGTCACAGTACTCCTGGTGGGAGATTCTCGAGTTTGCCGATGTATTTCGCCTGTTGACGAGGCATTTGGCTACCTTAAGAGATCATAGTTACTCCTGTCAGTTGCTCCCCGTTTTACCACAGACACAGTTTCAAGCTTCCACTAGCCAGTTCACCTGACGCGATACGCCATTGTCTGTCAACCTAATGTCTTTCACAGTACTCCTGCCGTGAGCTTCTCGAGTTTGCCGATGTATTTCGCCTGTTGACGAAGCATTTGGCTACCTTAAGAGAGTCATAGTTACTCCTGTCAGTTGCTCCCCGTTTTACCACAGTCACATTTTCAAGGTTCCACTAGCCAGTTCCCCTGAAGCGATACGCCATTATCTGTCAACCTATAGACTGTCACAGTACTCCTGGTGGGAGCTTCTCGAGATTGCCGATGTATTTCGCCTGTTGACGAGGCATATGGCTACCTTAAGAGAGTCATAGTTACTCCTGTCAGTTGCTCCCCGTTTTACCACAGTCACATTTTCAAGGTTCCACTAGCCAGTTCACCTGACGCGATACGCCATTGTCTGTCAACCTAATGTCTTTCACAGTACTCCTGCCGTGAGCTTCTCGAGTTTGCCGATGTATTTCGCCTGTTGACGAAGCATTTGGCTACCTTAAGAGAGTCATAGTTACTCCTGTCAGTTGCTCCCCGTTTTACCACAGTCACATTTTCAAGGTTCCACTAGCCAGTTCCCCTGAAGCGATACGCCATTATCTGTCAACCTATAGACTGTCACAGTACTCCTGGTGGGAGCTTCTCGAGATTGCCGATGTATTTCGCCAGTTGACGAGGCATATGGCTACCTTAAGAGAGTCATAGTTACTCCTGTCAGTTGCTCCCCGTTTTACCACAGTCACATTTTCAAGGTTCCACTAGCCAGTTCCCCTGAAGCGATACGCCATTATCTGTCAACCTATAGACTGTCACAGTACTCCTGGTGGGAGCTTCTCGAGATTGCCGATGTATTTCGCCTGTTGACGAGGCATATGGCTACCTTAAGAGAGTCATAGTTACTCCTGTCAGTTGCTCCCCGTTTTACCACTGTCACATTTTCAACGTTCCACGAGCCAGTTCCCCTGAAGCGATACGCTATTATCTGTCAACCTAAAGACTTTCACAGCACTCCTGATGGGAGCTTCTCGAGTTTGCCGATGTATTTCTCCGGTTGACGAGGCATTTGGCTACCTTAAGAGAGTCATAGTTACTCCTGTCAGTTGCTCCCCGTTTCACCACAGTCACAATTTTAAGCTTCCTCTCGCCAGTTCCCCTGAAGCGATACGCCATTATTTGTCAACCTATAGACTGTCACAGTACTCCTGGTGGGAGATTCTCGAGTTTGCCGATGTATTTCGCCTGTTGACGAGGCATTTGGCTACCTTAAGAGATCATAGTTATTCCTGTCAGTTGCTCCCCGTTTTACCACAGTCACATTTTCAAGCTTCCTCTAGCCAGTTCACCTGACGCGATACGCCATTGTCTGTCAACCTAATGTCTTTCACAGTACTCCTGCCGTGAGCTTCTCGAGTTTGCCGATGTATTTCGCCTGTTGACGAAGCATTTGGCTACCTTAAGAGAGTCATAGTTACTCCTGTCAGTTGCTCCCCGTTTTACCACAGTCACATTTTCAAGGTTCCACTAGCCAGTTCCCCTGAAGCGACACGCCATTATCTGTCAACCTATAGACTGTCACAGTACTCCTGGTGGGAGCTTCTCGAGATTGCCGATGTATTTCGCCTGTTGACGAGGCATATGGCTACCTTAAGAGAGTCATAGTTACTCCTGTCAGTTGCTCCCCGTTTTACCACAGTCACATTTTCAACGTTCCACCAGCCAGTTCCCCTGAAGCGATACGCCATTATCTGTCAACCTATAGACTGTCACAGTACTCCTGGTGGGAGCTTCTCGAGATTGCCGATGTATTTCGCCTGTTGACGAGGCATATGGCTACCTTAAGAGAGTCATAGTTACTCCTGTCAGTTGCTCCCCGTTTTACCACAGTCACATTTTCAAGGTTCCACTAGCCAGTTCCCCTGAAGCGATACGCCATTATCTGTCAACCTATAGACTGTCACAGTACTCCTGGTGGGAGCTTCTCGAGATTGCCGATGTATTTCGCCTGTTGACGAGGCATATGGCTACCTTAAGAGAGTCATAGTTACTCCTGTCAGTTGCTCCCCGTTTTACCACTGTCACATTTTCAACGTTCCACGAGCCAGTTCCCCTGACGCGATACGCTATTATCTGTCAACCTAAAGACTTTCACAGCACTCCTGATGGGAGCTTCTCGAGTTTGCCGATGTATTTCTCCGGTTGACGAGGCATTTGGCTACCTTAAGAGAGTCATAGTTACTCCTGTCAGTTGCTCCCCGTTTTACCTAAGTCACATTTTCAAGCTTCCTCTAGCCAGTTCACCTGACGCGATACGCCATTGTCTGTCAACCTAATGTCTTTCACAGTACTCTTGCCAGGAGATTCTCGAGTTTGCCGATGTATTTCGCCTGTTGACGAGGCATTTGGCTACCTTAAGAGAGTCATAGTTACTCCTGTCAGTTGCTCCCCGTTTCACCACAGTCACAATTTTAAGCTTCCTCTCGCCACTTCCCCTGAAGCGATACGCCATTATCTGTCAACCTATAGACTGTCACAGTACTCCTGGTGGGAGATTCTCGAGTTTGCCGATGTATTTCGCCTGTTGACGAGGCATTTGGCTACCTTAAGAGATCATAGTTACTCCTGTCAGTTGCTCCCCGTTTTACCACAGACACAGTTTCAAGCTTCCACTAGCCAGTTCACCTGACGCGATACGCCATTGTCTGTCAACCTAATGTCTTTCACAGTACTCCTGCCGTGAGCTTCTCGAGTTTGCCGATGTATTTCGCCTGTTGACGAAGCATTTGGCTACCTTAAGAGAGTCATAGTTACTCCTGTCAGTTGCTCCCCGTTTTACCACAGTCACATTTTCAAGGTTCCACTAGCCAGTTCCCCTGAAGCGATACGCCATTATCTGTCAACCTATAGACTGTCACAGTACTCCTGGTGGGAGCTTCTCGAGATTGCCGATGTATTTCGCCTGTTGACGAGGCATATGGCTACCTTAAGAGAGTCATAGTTACTCCTGTCAGTTGCTCCCCGTTTTACCACAGTCACATTTTCAAGGTTCCACTAGCCAGTTCACCTGACGCGATACGCCATTGTCTGTCAACCTAATGTCTTTCACAGTACTCCTGCCGTGAGCTTCTCGAGTTTGCCGATGTATTTCGCCTGTTGACGAAGCATTTGGCTACCTTAAGAGAGTCATAGTTACTCCTGTCAGTTGCTCCCCGTTTTACCACAGTCACATTTTCAAGGTTCCACTAGCCAGTTCCCCTGAAGCGATACGCCATTATCTGTCAACCTATAGACTGTCACAGTACTCCTGGTGGGAGCTTCTCGAGATTGCCGATGTATTTCGCCAGTTGACGAGGCATATGGCTACCTTAAGAGAGTCATAGTTACTCCTGTCAGTTGCTCCCCGTTTTACCACAGTCACATTTTCAAGGTTCCACTAGCCAGTTCCCCTGAAGCGATACGCCATTATCTGTCAACCTATAGACTGTCACAGTACTCCTGGTGGGAGCTTCTCGAGATTGCCGATGTATTTCGCCTGTTGACGAGGCATATGGCTACCTTAAGAGAGTCATAGTTACTCCTGTCAGTTGCTCCCCGTTTTACCACTGTCACATTTTCAACGTTCCACGAGCCAGTTCCCCTGAAGCGATACGCTATTATCTGTCAACCTAAAGACTTTCACAGCACTCCAGATGGGAGCTTCTCGAGTTTGCCGATGTATTTCTCCGGTTGACGAGGCATTTGGCTACCTTAAGAGAGTCATAGTTACTCCTGTCAGTTGCTCCCCGTTTTACCTAAGTCACATTTTCAAGCTTCCTCTAGCCAGTTCACCTGACGCGATACGCCATTGTCTGTCAACCTAATGTCTTTCACAGTACTCTTGCCAGGAGCTTCTCGAGTTTGCCGATGTATTTCGCCTGTTGACGAGGCATTTGGCTACCTTAAGAGAGTCATAGTTACTCCTGTCAGTTGCTCCCCGTTTCACCACAGTCACAATTTTAAGCTTCCTCTCGCCACTTCCCCTGAAGCGATACGCCATTATCTGTCAACCTATAGACTGTCACAGTACTCCTGGTGGGAGATTCTCGAGTTTGCCGATGTATTTCGCCTGTTGACGAGGCATTTGGCTACCTTAAGAGATCATAGTTATTCCTGTCAGTTGCTCCCCGTTTTACCACAGTCACATTTTCAAGCTTCCTCTAGCCAGTTCACCTGACGCGATACGCCATTGTCTGTCAACCTAATGTCTTTCACAGTACTCCTGCCGTGAGCTTCTCGAGTTTGCCGATGTATTTCGCCTGTTGACGAAGCATTTGGCTACCTTAAGAGAGTCATAGTTACTCCTGTCAGTTGCTCCCCGTTTTACCACAGTCACATTTTCAAGGTTCCACTAGCCAGTTCCCCTGAAGCGATACGCCATTATCTGTCAACCTATAGACTGTCACAGTACTCCTGGTGGGAGCTTCTCGAGATTGCCGATGTATTTCGCCTGTTGACGAGGCATATGGCTACCTTAAGAGAGTCATAGTTACTCCTGTCAGTTGCTCCCCGTTTTACCACAGTCACATTTTCAACGTTCCACCAGCCAGTTCCCCTGAAGCGATACGCCATTATCTGTCAACCTATAGACTGTCACAGTACTCCTGGTGGGAGCTTCTCGAGATTGCCGATGTATTTCGCCTGTTGACGAGGCATATGGCTACCTTAAGAGAGTCATAGTTACTCCTGTCAGTTGCTCCCCGTTTTACCACAGTCACATTTTCAAGGTTCCACTAGCCAGTTCCCCTGAAGCGATACGCCATTATCTGTCAACCTATAGACTGTCACAGTACTCCTGGTGGGAGCTTCTCGAGATTGCCGATGTATTTCGCCTGTTGACGAGGCATATGGCTACCTTAAGAGAGTCATAGTTACTCCTGTCAGTTGCTCCCCGTTTTACCACTGTCACATTTTCAACGTTCCACGAGCCAGTTCCCCTGACGCGATACGCTATTATCTGTCAACCTAAAGACTTTCACAGCACTCCTGATGGGAGCTTCTCGAGTTTGCCGATGTATTTCTCCGGTTGACGAGGCATTTGGCTACCTTAAGAGAGTCATAGTTACTCCTGTCAGTTGCTCCCCGTTTTACCTAAGTCACATTTTCAAGCTTCCTCTAGCCAGTTCACCTGACGCGATACGCCATTGTCTGTCAACCTAATGTCTTTCACAGTACTCTTGCCAGGAGCTTCTCGAGTTTGCCGATGTATTTCGCCTGTTGACGAGGCATTTGGCTACCTTAAGAGAGTCATAGTTACTCCTGTCAGTTGCTCCCCGTTTCACCACAGTCACAATTTTAAGCTTCCTCTCGCCACTTCCCCTGAAGCGATACGCCATTATCTGTCAACCTATAGACTGTCACAGTACTCCTGGTGGGAGATTCTCGAGTTTGCCGATGTATTTCGCCTGTTGACGAGGCATTTGGCTACCTTAAGAGATCATAGTTACTCCTGTCAGTTGCTCCCCGTTTTACCACAGACACAGTTTCAAGCTTCCACTAGCCAGTTCACCTGACGCGATACGCCATTGTCTGTCAACCTAATGTCTTTCACAGTACTCCTGCCGTGAGCTTCTCGAGTTTGCCGATGTATTTCGCCTGTTGACGAAGCATTTGGCTACCTTAAGAGAGTCATAGTTACTCCTGTCAGTTGCTCCCCGTTTTACCACAGTCACATTTTCAAGGTTCCACTAGCCAGTTCCCCTGAAGCGATACGCCATTATCTGTCAACCTATAGACTGTCACAGTACTCCTGGTGGGAGCTTCTCGAGATTGCCGATGTATTTCGCCTGTTGACGAGGCATATGGCTACCTTAAGAGAGTCATAGTTACTCCTGTCAGTTGCTCCCCGTTTTACCACAGTCACATTTTCAAGGTTCCACTAGCCAGTTCACCTGACGCGATACGCCATTGTCTGTCAACCTAATGTCTTTCACAGTACTCCTGCCGTGAGCTTCTCGAGTTTGCCGATGTATTTCGCCTGTTGACGAAGCATTTGGCTACCTTAAGAGAGTCATAGTTACTCCTGTCAGTTGCTCCCCGTTTTACCACAGTCACATTTTCAAGGTTCCACTAGCCAGTTCCCCTGAAGCGATACGCCATTATCTGTCAACCTATAGACTGTCACAGTACTCCTGGTGGGAGCTTCTCGAGATTGCCGATGTATTTCGCCAGTTGACGAGGCATATGGCTACCTTAAGAGAGTCATAGTTACTCCTGTCAGTTGCTCCCCGTTTTACCACAGTCACATTTTCAAGGTTCCACTAGCCAGTTCCCCTGAAGCGATACGCCATTATCTGTCAACCTATAGACTGTCACAGTACTCCTGGTGGGAGCTTCTCGAGATTGCCGATGTATTTCGCCTGTTGACGAGGCATATGGCTACCTTAAGAGAGTCATAGTTACTCCTGTCAGTTGCTCCCCGTTTTACCACTGTCACATTTTCAACGTTCCACGAGCCAGTTCCCCTGAAGCGATACGCTATTATCTGTCAACCTAAAGACTTTCACAGCACTCCAGATGGGAGCTTCTCGAGTTTGCCGATGTATTTCTCCGGTTGACGAGGCATTTGGCTACCTTAAGAGAGTCATAGTTACTCCTGTCAGTTGCTCCCCGTTTTACCTAAGTCACATTTTCAAGCTTCCTCTAGCCAGTTCACCTGACGCGATACGCCATTGTCTGTCAACCTAATGTCTTTCACAGTACTCTTGCCAGGAGCTTCTCGAGTTTGCCGATGTATTTCGCCTGTTGACGAGGCATTTGGCTACCTTAAGAGAGTCATAGTTACTCCTGTCAGTTGCTCCCCGTTTCACCACAGTCACAATTTTAAGCTTCCTCTCGCCACTTCCCCTGAAGCGATACGCCATTATCTGTCAACCTATAGACTGTCACAGTACTCCTGGTGGGAGATTCTCGAGTTTGCCGATGTATTTCGCCTGTTGACGAGGCATTTGGCTACCTTAAGAGATCATAGTTACTCCTGTCAGTTGCTCCCCGTTTTACCACAGACACAGTTTCAAGCTTCCACTAGCCAGTTCACCTGACGCGATACGCCATTGTCTGTCAACCTAATGTCTTTCACAGTACTCCTGCCGTGAGCTTCTCGAGTTTGCCGATGTATTTCGCCTGTTGACGAAGCATTTGGCTACCTTAAGAGAGTCATAGTTACTCCTGTCAGTTGCTCCCCGTTTTACCACAGTCACATTTTCAAGGTTCCACTAGCCAGTTCCCCTGAAGCGATACGCCATTATCTGTCAACCTATAGACTGTCACAGTACTCCTGGTGGGAGCTTCTCGAGATTGCCGATGTATTTCGCCTGTTGACGAGGCATATGGCTACCTTAAGAGAGTCATAGTTACTCCTGTCAGTTGCTCCCCGTTTTACCACAGTCACATTTTCAACGTTCCACCAGCCAGTTCCCCTGAAGCGATACGCCATTATCTGTCAACCTATAGACTGTCACAGTACTCCTGGTGGGAGCTTCTCGAGATTGCCGATGTATTTCGCCTGTTGACGAGGCATATGGCTACCTTAAGAGAGTCATAGTTACTCCTGTCAGTTGCTCCCCGTTTTACCACAGTCACATTTTCAAGGTTCCACTAGCCAGTTCCCCTGAAGCGATACGCCATTATCTGTCAACCTATAGACTGTCACAGTACTCCTGGTGGGAGCTTCTCGAGATTGCCGATGTATTTCGCCTGTTGACGAGGCATATGGCTACCTTAAGAGAGTCATAGTTACTCCTGTCAGTTGCTCCCCGTTTTACCACTGTCACATTTTCAACGTTCCACGAGCCAGTTCCCCTGACGCGATACGCTATTATCTGTCAACCTAAAGACTTTCACAGCACTCCTGATGGGAGCTTCTCGAGTTTGCCGATGTATTTCTCCGGTTGACGAGGCATTTGGCTACCTTAAGAGAGTCATAGTTACTCCTGTCAGTTGCTCCCCGTTTTACCTAAGTCACATTTTCAAGCTTCCTCTAGCCAGTTCACCTGACGCGATACGCCATTGTCTGTCAACCTAATGTCTTTCACAGTACTCTTGCCAGGAGCTTCTCGAGTTTGCCGATGTATTTCGCCTGTTGACGAGGCATTTGGCTACCTTAAGAGAGTCATAGTTACTCCTGTCAGTTGCTCCCCGTTTCACCACAGTCACAATTTTAAGCTTCCTCTCGCCACTTCCCCTGAAGCGATACGCCATTATCTGTCAACCTATAGACTGTCACAGTACTCCTGGTGGGAGATTCTCGAGTTTGCCGATGTATTTCGCCTGTTGACGAGGCATTTGGCTACCTTAAGAGATCATAGTTACTCCTGTCAGTTGCTCCCCGTTTTACCACAGACACAGTTTCAAGCTTCCACTAGCCAGTTCACCTGACGCGATACGCCATTGTCTGTCAACCTAATGTCTTTCACAGTACTCCTGCCGTGAGCTTCTCGAGTTTGCCGATGTATTTCGCCTGTTGACGAAGCATTTGGCTACCTTAAGAGAGTCATAGTTACTCCTGTCAGTTGCTCCCCGTTTTACCACAGTCACATTTTCAAGGTTCCACTAGCCAGTTCCCCTGAAGCGATACGCCATTATCTGTCAACCTATAGACTGTCACAGTACTCCTGGTGGGAGCTTCTCGAGATTGCCGATGTATTTCGCCTGTTGACGAGGCATATGGCTACCTTAAGAGAGTCATAGTTACTCCTGTCAGTTGCTCCCCGTTTTACCACAGTCACATTTTCAACGTTCCACCAGCCAGTTCCCCTGAAGCGATACGCCATTATCTGTCAACCTATAGACTGTCACAGTACTCCTGGTGGGAGCTTCTCGAGATTGCCGATGTATTTCGCCTGTTGACGAGGCATATGGCTACCTTAAGAGAGTCATAGTTACTCCTGTCAGTTGCTCCCCGTTTTACCACAGTCACATTTTCAAGGTTCCACTAGCCAGTTCCCCTGAAGCGATACGCCATTATCTGTCAACCTATAGACTGTCACAGTACTCCTGGTGGGAGCTTCTCGAGATTGCCGATGTATTTCGCCTGTTGACGAGGCATATGGCTACCTTAAGAGAGTCATAGTTACTCCTGTCAGTTGCTCCCCGTTTTACCACTGTCACATTTTCAACGTTCCACGAGCCAGTTCCCCTGACGCGATACGCTATTATCTGTCAACCTAAAGACTTTCACAGCACTCCTGATGGGAGCTTCTCGAGTTTGCCGATGTATTTCTCCGGTTGACGAGGCATTTGGCTACCTTAAGAGAGTCATAGTTACTCCTGTCAGTTGCTCCCCGTTTTACCTAAGTCACATTTTCAAGCTTCCTCTAGCCAGTTCACCTGACGCGATACGCCATTGTCTGTCAACCTAATGTCTTTCACAGTACTCTTGCCAGGAGCTTCTCGAGTTTGCCGATGTATTTCGCCTGTTGACGAGGCATTTGGCTACCTTAAGAGAGTCATAGTTACTCCTGTCAGTTGCTCCCCGTTTCACCACAGTCACAATTTTAAGCTTCCTCTCGCCACTTCCCCTGAAGCGATACGCCATTATCTGTCAACCTATAGACTGTCACAGTACTCCTGGTGGGAGATTCTCGAGTTTGCCGATGTATTTCGCCTGTTGACGAGGCATTTGGCTACCTTAAGAGATCATAGTTACTCCTGTCAGTTGCTCCCCGTTTTACCACAGACACAGTTTCAAGCTTCCACTAGCCAGTTCACCTGACGCGATACGCCATTGTCTGTCAACCTAATGTCTTTCACAGTACTCCTGCCGTGAGCTTCTCGAGTTTGCCGATGTATTTCGCCTGTTGACGAAGCATTTGGCTACCTTAAGAGAGTCATAGTTACTCCTGTCAGTTGCTCCCCGTTTTACCACAGTCACATTTTCAAGGTTCCACTAGCCAGTTCCCCTGAAGCGATACGCCATTATCTGTCAACCTATAGACTGTCACAGTACTCCTGGTGGGAGCTTCTCGAGATTGCCGATGTATTTCGCCTGTTGACGAGGCATATGGCTACCTTAAGAGAGTCATAGTTACTCCTGTCAGTTGCTCCCCGTTTTACCACAGTCACATTTTCAAGGTTCCACTAGCCAGTTCACCTGACGCGATACGCCATTGTCTGTCAACCTAATGTCTTTCACAGTACTCCTGCCGTGAGCTTCTCGAGTTTGCCGATGTATTTCGCCTGTTGACGAAGCATTTGGCTACCTTAAGAGAGTCATAGTTACTCCTGTCAGTTGCTCCCCGTTTTACCACAGTCACATTTTCAAGGTTCCACTAGCCAGTTCCCCTGAAGCGATACGCCATTATCTGTCAACCTATAGACTGTCACAGTACTCCTGGTGGGAGCTTCTCGAGATTGCCGATGTATTTCGCCAGTTGACGAGGCATATGGCTACCTTAAGAGAGTCATAGTTACTCCTGTCAGTTGCTCCCCGTTTTACCACAGTCACATTTTCAAGGTTCCACTAGCCAGTTCCCCTGAAGCGATACGCCATTATCTGTCAACCTATAGACTGTCACAGTACTCCTGGTGGGAGCTTCTCGAGATTGCCGATGTATTTCGCCTGTTGACGAGGCATATGGCTACCTTAAGAGAGTCATAGTTACTCCTGTCAGTTGCTCCCCGTTTTACCACTGTCACATTTTCAACGTTCCACGAGCCAGTTCCCCTGAAGCGATACGCTATTATCTGTCAACCTAAAGACTTTCACAGCACTCCAGATGGGAGCTTCTCGAGTTTGCCGATGTATTTCTCCGGTTGACGAGGCATTTGGCTACCTTAAGAGAGTCATAGTTACTCCTGTCAGTTGCTCCCCGTTTTACCTAAGTCACATTTTCAAGCTTCCTCTAGCCAGTTCACCTGACGCGATACGCCATTGTCTGTCAACCTAATGTCTTTCACAGTACTCTTGCCAGGAGCTTCTCGAGTTTGCCGATGTATTTCGCCTGTTGACGAGGCATTTGGCTACCTTAAGAGAGTCATAGTTACTCCTGTCAGTTGCTCCCCGTTTCACCACAGTCACAATTTTAAGCTTCCTCTCGCCACTTCCCCTGAAGCGATACGCCATTATCTGTCAACCTATAGACTGTCACAGTACTCCTGGTGGGAGATTCTCGAGTTTGCCGATGTATTTCGCCTGTTGACGAGGCATTTGGCTACCTTAAGAGATCATAGTTACTCCTGTCAGTTGCTCCCCGTTTTACCACAGACACAGTTTCAAGCTTCCACTAGCCAGTTCACCTGACGCGATACGCCATTGTCTGTCAACCTAATGTCTTTCACAGTACTCCTGCCGTGAGCTTCTCGAGTTTGCCGATGTATTTCGCCTGTTGACGAAGCATTTGGCTACCTTAAGAGAGTCATAGTTACTCCTGTCAGTTGCTCCCCGTTTTACCACAGTCACATTTTCAAGGTTCCACTAGCCAGTTCCCCTGAAGCGATACGCCATTATCTGTCAACCTATAGACTGTCACAGTACTCCTGGTGGGAGCTTCTCGAGATTGCCGATGTATTTCGCCTGTTGACGAGGCATATGGCTACCTTAAGAGAGTCATAGTTACTCCTGTCAGTTGCTCCCCGTTTTACCACAGTCACATTTTCAACGTTCCACCAGCCAGTTCCCCTGAAGCGATACGCCATTATCTGTCAACCTATAGACTGTCACAGTACTCCTGGTGGGAGCTTCTCGAGATTGCCGATGTATTTCGCCTGTTGACGAGGCATATGGCTACCTTAAGAGAGTCATAGTTACTCCTGTCAGTTGCTCCCCGTTTTACCACAGTCACATTTTCAAGGTTCCACTAGCCAGTTCCCCTGAAGCGATACGCCATTATCTGTCAACCTATAGACTGTCACAGTACTCCTGGTGGGAGCTTCTCGAGATTGCCGATGTATTTCGCCTGTTGACGAGGCATATGGCTACCTTAAGAGAGTCATAGTTACTCCTGTCAGTTGCTCCCCGTTTTACCACTGTCACATTTTCAACGTTCCACGAGCCAGTTCCCCTGACGCGATACGCTATTATCTGTCAACCTAAAGACTTTCACAGCACTCCTGATGGGAGCTTCTCGAGTTTGCCGATGTATTTCTCCGGTTGACGAGGCATTTGGCTACCTTAAGAGAGTCATAGTTACTCCTGTCAGTTGCTCCCCGTTTTACCTAAGTCACATTTTCAAGCTTCCTCTAGCCAGTTCACCTGACGCGATACGCCATTGTCTGTCAACCTAATGTCTTTCACAGTACTCTTGCCAGGAGCTTCTCGAGTTTGCCGATGTATTTCGCCTGTTGACGAGGCATTTGGCTACCTTAAGAGAGTCATAGTTACTCCTGTCAGTTGCTCCCCGTTTCACCACAGTCACAATTTTAAGCTTCCTCTCGCCACTTCCCCTGAAGCGATACGCCATTATCTGTCAACCTATAGACTGTCACAGTACTCCTGGTGGGAGATTCTCGAGTTTGCCGATGTATTTCGCCTGTTGACGAGGCATTTGGCTACCTTAAGAGATCATAGTTACTCCTGTCAGTTGCTCCCCGTTTTACCACAGACACAGTTTCAAGCTTCCACTAGCCAGTTCACCTGACGCGATACGCCATTGTCTGTCAACCTAATGTCTTTCACAGTACTCCTGCCGTGAGCTTCTCGAGTTTGCCGATGTATTTCGCCTGTTGACGAAGCATTTGGCTACCTTAAGAGAGTCATAGTTACTCCTGTCAGTTGCTCCCCGTTTTACCACAGTCACATTTTCAAGGTTCCACTAGCCAGTTCCCCTGAAGCGATACGCCATTATCTGTCAACCTATAGACTGTCACAGTACTCCTGGTGGGAGCTTCTCGAGATTGCCGATGTATTTCGCCTGTTGACGAGGCATATGGCTACCTTAAGAGAGTCATAGTTACTCCTGTCAGTTGCTCCCCGTTTTACCACAGTCACATTTTCAAGGTTCCACTAGCCAGTTCACCTGACGCGATACGCCATTGTCTGTCAACCTAATGTCTTTCACAGTACTCCTGCCGTGAGCTTCTCGAGTTTGCCGATGTATTTCGCCTGTTGACGAAGCATTTGGCTACCTTAAGAGAGTCATAGTTACTCCTGTCAGTTGCTCCCCGTTTTACCACAGTCACATTTTCAAGGTTCCACTAGCCAGTTCCCCTGAAGCGATACGCCATTATCTGTCAACCTATAGACTGTCACAGTACTCCTGGTGGGAGCTTCTCGAGATTGCCGATGTATTTCGCCAGTTGACGAGGCATATGGCTACCTTAAGAGAGTCATAGTTACTCCTGTCAGTTGCTCCCCGTTTTACCACAGTCACATTTTCAAGGTTCCACTAGCCAGTTCCCCTGAAGCGATACGCCATTATCTGTCAACCTATAGACTGTCACAGTACTCCTGGTGGGAGCTTCTCGAGATTGCCGATGTATTTCGCCTGTTGACGAGGCATATGGCTACCTTAAGAGAGTCATAGTTACTCCTGTCAGTTGCTCCCCGTTTTACCACTGTCACATTTTCAACGTTCCACGAGCCAGTTCCCCTGAAGCGATACGCTATTATCTGTCAACCTAAAGACTTTCACAGCACTCCAGATGGGAGCTTCTCGAGTTTGCCGATGTATTTCTCCGGTTGACGAGGCATTTGGCTACCTTAAGAGAGTCATAGTTACTCCTGTCAGTTGCTCCCCGTTTTACCTAAGTCACATTTTCAAGCTTCCTCTAGCCAGTTCACCTGACGCGATACGCCATTGTCTGTCAACCTAATGTCTTTCACAGTACTCTTGCCAGGAGCTTCTCGAGTTTGCCGATGTATTTCGCCTGTTGACGAGGCATTTGGCTACCTTAAGAGAGTCATAGTTACTCCTGTCAGTTGCTCCCCGTTTCACCACAGTCACAATTTTAAGCTTCCTCTCGCCAGTTCCCCTGAAGCGATACGCCATTATCTGTCAACCTATAGACTGTCACAGTACTCCTGGTGGGAGATTCTCGAGTTTGCCGATGTATTTCGCCTGTTGACGAGGCATTTGGCTACCTTAAGAGAGTCATAGTTACTCCTGTCAGTTACTCCCCGTTTTACCACAGTCACATTTTCAAGCTTCCTCTAGCCAGTTCACCTGACGCGATACGCCATAGTCTGTCAACCTAATGTCTCTCACAGTACTCCTGCCGTGAGCTTCTCGAGTTTGCCGATGTATTTCTCCGGTTGACGAAGCATTTGGCTACCTTAAGAGAGTCATAGTTACTCCTGTCAGTTGCTCCCCGTTTTACCTAAGTCACATTTTCAAGCTTCCTCTAGCCAGTTCACCTGACGCGATACGCCATTGTCTGTCAACCTAATGTCTTTCACAGTACTCTTGCCAGGAGCTTCTCGAGTTTGCCGATGTATTTCGCCTGTTGACGAGGCATTTGGCTACCTTAAGAGATCATAGTTACTCCTGTCAGTTGCTCCCCGTTTTACCACAGTCACATTTTCAAGCTTCCTCTAGCCCGTTCACCTGACGCGATACGCCATTGTCTGTCAACCTAATGTCTTTCACAGTACTCCTGCCGTGAGCTTCTCGAGTTTGCCGATGTATTTCGCCTGTTGACGAAGCATTTGGCTACCTTAAGAGAGTCATAGTTACTCCTGTCAGTTGCTCCCCGTTTTACCACAGTCACATTTTCAAGGTTCCACTAGCCAGTTCCCCTGAAGCGATACGCCATTATCTGTCAACCTATAGACTGTCACAGTACTCCTGGTGGGAGCTTCTCGAGATTGCCGATGTATTTCGCCTGTTGACGAGGCATATGGCTACCTTAAGAGAGTCATAGTTACTCCTGTCAGTTGCTCCCCGTTTTACCACAGTCACATTTTCAACATTCCACTAGCCAGTTCCCCTGAAGCGATACGCCATTATCTGTCAACCTATAGACTGTCACAGTACTCCTGGTGGGAGCTTCTCGAGATTGCCGATGTATTTCGCCTGTTGACGAGGCATATGGCTACCTTAAGAGAGTCATAGTTACTCCTGTCAGTTGCTCCCCGTTTCACCACAGTCACAATTTTAAGCTTCCTCTCGCCACTTCCCCTGAAGCGATACGCCATTATCTGTCAACCTATAGACTGTCACAGTACTCCTGGTGGGAGATTCTCGAGTTTGCCGATGTATTTCTCCGGTTGACGAGGCATTTGGCTACCTTAAGAGAGTCATAGTTACTCCTGTCAGTTGCTCCCCGTTTTACCACAGACACAGTTTCAAGCTTCCTCTAGCCAGTTCACCTGACGCGATACGCCATTGTCTGTCAACCTAATGTCTTTCACAGTACTCCTGCCGTGAGCTTCTCGAGTTTGCCGATGTATTTCGCCTGTTGACGAAGCATTTGGCTACCTTAAGAGAGTCATAGTTACTCCAGTCAGTTGCTCCCCGTTTTACCACAGTCACATTTTCAACGTTCCACTAGCCAGTTCCCCTGAAGCGATACGCCATTATCTGTCAACCTATAGACTGTCACAGTACTCCTGGTGGGAGCTTCTCGAGATTGCCGATGTATTTCGCCTGTTGACGAGGCATATGGCTACCTTAAGAGAGTCATAGTTACTCCTGTCAGTTGCTCCCCGTTTTACCACAGTCACATTTTCAAGGTTCCACTAGCCAGTTCCCCTGAAGCGATACGCCATTATCTGTCAACCTATAGACTGTCACAGTACTCCTGGTGGGAGCTTCTCGAGATTGCCGATGTATTTCGCCTGTTGACGAGGCATATGGGTACCTTAAGAGAGTCATAGTTACTCCTGTCAGTTGCTCCCCGTTTTACCACTGTCACATTTTCAACGTTCCACGAGCCAGTTCCCCTGAAGCGATACGCTATTATCTGTCAACCTAAAGACTTTCACAGCACTCCTGATGGGAGCTTCTCGAGTTTGCCGATGTATTTCTCCGGTTGACGAGGCATTTGGCTACCTTAAGAGAGTCATAGTTACTCCTGTCAGTTGCTCCCCGTTTTACCTAAGTCACATTTTCAAGCTTCCTCTAGCCAGTTCACCTGACGCGATACGCCATTGTCTGTCAACCTAATGTCTTTCACAGTACTCTTGCCAGGAGCTTCTCGAGTTTGCCGATGTATTTCGCCTGTTGACGAGGCATTTGGCTACCTTAAGAGAGTCATAGTTACTCCTGTCAGTTGCTCCCCGTTTCACCACAGTCACAATTTTAAGCTTCCTCTCGCCACTTCCCCTGAAGCGATACGCCATTATCTGTCAACCTATAGACTGTCACAGTACTCCTGGTGGGAGATTCTCGAGTTTGCCGATGTATTTCGCCTGTTGACGAGGCATTTGGCTACCTTAAGAGATCATAGTTACTCCTATCAGTTGCTCCCCGTTTTACCACAGACACAGTTTCAAGCTTCCTCTAGCCAGTTCACCTGACGCGATACGCCATTGTCTGTCAACATAATGTCTTTCACAGTACTCCTGCCGTGAGCTTCTCGAGTTTGCCGATGTATTTCGCCTGTTGACGAAGCATTTGGCTACCTTAAGAGAGTCATAGTTACTCCTGTCAGTTGCTCCCCGTTTTACCACAGTCACATTTTCAAGGTTCCACTAGCCAGTTCCCCTGAAGCGATACGCCATTATCTGTCAACCTATAGACTGTCACAGTACTCCTGGTGGGAGCTTCTCGAGATTGCCGATGTATTTCGCCTGTTGACGAGGCATATGGCTACCTTAAGAGAGTCATAGTTACTCCTGTCAGTTGCTCCCCGTTTTACCACAGTCACATTTTCAAGGTTCCACTAGCCAGTTCACCTGACGCGATACGCCATTGTCTGTCAACCTAATGTCTTTCACAGTACTCCTGCCGTGAGCTTCTCGAGTTTGCCGACGTATTTCGCCTGTTGACGAAGCATTTGGCTACCTTAAGAGAGTCATAGTTACTCCTGTCAGTTGCTCCCCGTTTTACCACAGTCACATTTTCAAGGTTCCACTAGCCAGTTCACCTGAAGCGATACGCCATTATCTGTCAACCTATAGACTGTCACAGTACTCCTGGTGGGAGCTTCTCGAGATTGCCGATGTATTTCGCCAGTTGACGAGGCATATGGCTACCTTAAGAGAGTCATAGTTACTCCTGTCAGTTGCTCCCCGTTTTACCACAGTCACATTTTCAAGGTTCCACTAGCCAGTTCCCCTGAAGCGATACGCCATTATCTGTCAACCTATAGACTGTCACAGTACTCCTGGTGGGAGCTTCTCGAGATTGCCGATGTATTTCGCCTGTTGACGAGGCATATGGCTACCTTAAGAGAGTCATAGTTACTCCTGTCAGTTGCTCCCCGTTTTACCACTGTCACATTTTCAACGTTCCACGAGCCAGTTCCCCTGAAGCGATACGCTATTATCTGTCAACCTAAAGACTTTCACAGCACTCCTGATGGGAGCTTCTCGAGTTTGCCGATGTATTTCTCCGGTTGACGAGGCATTTGGCTACCTTAAGAGAGTCATAGTTACTCCTGTCAGTTGCTCCCCGTTTTACCTAAGTCACATTTTCAAACTTCCTCTAGCCAGTTCACCTGACGCGATACGCCATTGTCTGTCAACCTAATGTCTTTCACAGTACTCTTGCCAGGAGCTTCTCGAGTTTGCCGATGTATTTCGCCTGTTGACGAGGCATTTGGCTACCTTAAGAGAGTCATAGTTACTCCTGTCAGTTGCTCCCCGTTTCACCACAGTCACAATTTTAAGCTTCCTCTCGCCACTTCCCCTGAAGCGATACGCCATTATCTGTCAACCTATAGACTGTCACAGTACTCCTGGTGGGAGATTCTCGAGTTTGCCGATGTATTTCGCCTGTTGACGAGGCATTTGGCTACCTTAAGAGAGTCATAGTTACTCCTGTCAGTTACTCCCCGTTTTACCACAGTCACATTTTCAAGCTTCCTCTAGCCAGTTCACCTGACGCGATACGCCATTGTCTGTCAACCTAATGTCTCTCACAGTACTCCTGCCGTGAGCTTCTCGAGTTTGCCGATGTATTTCTCCGGTTGACGAAGCATTTGGCTACCTTAAGAGAGTCATAGTTACTCCTGTCAGTTGCTCCCCGTTTTACCTAAGTCACATTTTCAAGCTTCCTCTAGCCAGTTCACCTGACGCGATACGCCATTGTCTGTCAACCTAATGTCTTTCACAGTACTCTTGCCAGGAGCTTCTCGAGTTTGCCGATGTATTTCGCCTGTTGACGAGGCATTTGGCTACCTTAAGAGATCATAGTTACTCCTGTCAGTTGCTCCCCGTTTTACCACAGTCACATTTTCAAGCTTCCTCTAGCCCGTTCACCTGACGCGATACGCCATTGTCTGTCAACCTAATGTCTTTCACAGTACTCCTGCCGTGAGCTTCTCGAGTTTGCCGATGTATTTCGCCTGTTGACGAAGCATTTGGCTACCTTAAGAGAGTCATAGTTACTCCTGTCAGTTGCTCCCCGTTTTACCACAGTCACATTTTCAAGGTTCCACTAGCCAGTTCCCCTGAAGCGATACGCCATTATCTGTCAACCTATAGACTGTCACAGTACTCCTGGTGGGAGCTTCTCGAGATTGCCGATGTATTTCGCCTGTTGACGAGGCATATGGCTACCTTAAGAGAGTCATAGTTACTCCTGTCAGTTGCTCCCCGTTTTACCACAGTCACATTTTCAACATTCCACTAGCCAGTTCCCCTGAAGCGATACGCCATTATCTGTCAACCTATAGACTGTCACAGTACTCCTGGTGGGAGCTTCTCGAGATTGCCGATGTATTTCGCCTGTTGACGAGGCATATGGCTACCTTAAGAGAGTCATAGTTACTCCTGTCAGTTGCTCCCCGTTTCACCACAGTCACAATTTTAAGCTTCCTCTCGCCACTTCCCCTGAAGCGATACGCCATTATCTGTCAACCTATAGACTGTCACAGTACTCCTGGTGGGAGATTCTCGAGTTTGCCGATGTATTTCTCCGGTTGACGAGGCATTTGGCTACCTTAAGAGAGTCATAGTTACTCCTGTCAGTTGCTCCCCGTTTTACCACAGACACAGTTTCAAGCTTCCTCTAGCCAGTTCACCTGACGCGATACGCCATTGTCTGTCAACCTAATGTCTTTCACAGTACTCCTGCCGTGAGCTTCTCGAGTTTGCCGATGTATTTCGCCTGTTGACGAAGCATTTGGCTACCTTAAGAGAGTCATAGTTACTCCTGTCAGTTGCTCCCCGTTTTACCACAGTCACATTTTCAACGTTCCACTAGCCAGTTCCCCTGAAGCGATACGCCATTATCTGTCAACCTATAGACTGTCACAGTACTCCTGGTGGGAGCTTCTCGAGATTGCCGATGTATTTCGCCTGTTGACGAGGCATATGGCTACCTTAAGAGAGTCATAGTTACTCCTGTCAGTTGCTCCCCGTTTTACCACAGTCACATTTTCAAGGTTCCACTAGCCAGTTCCCCTGAAGCGATACGCCATTATCTGTCAACCTATAGACTGTCACAGTACTCCTGGTGGGAGCTTCTCGAGATTGCCGATGTATTTCGCCTGTTGACGAGGCATATGGGTACCTTAAGAGAGTCATAGTTACTCCTGTCAGTTGCTCCCCGTTTTACCACTGTCACATTTTCAACGTTCCACGAGCCAGTTCCCCTGAAGCGATACGCTATTATCTGTCAACCTAAAGACTTTCACAGCACTCCTGATGGGAGCTTCTCGAGTTTGCCGATGTATTTCTCCGGTTGACGAGGCATTTGGCTACCTTAAGAGAGTCATAGTTACTCCTGTCAGTTGCTCCCCGTTTTACCTAAGTCACATTTTCAAGCTTCCTCTAGCCAGTTCACCTGACGCGATACGCCATTGTCTGTCAACCTAATGTCTTTCACAGTACTCTTGCCAGGAGCTTCTCGAGTTTGCCGATGTATTTCGCCTGTTGACGAGGCATTTGGCTACCTTAAGAGAGTCATAGTTACTCCTGTCAGTTGCTCCCCGTTTCACCACAGTCACAATTTTAAGCTTCCTCTCGCCACTTCCCCTGAAGCGATACGCCATTATCTGTCAACCTATAGACTGTCACAGTACTCCTGGTGGGAGATTCTCGAGTTTGCCGATGTATTTCGCCTGTTGACGAGGCATTTGGCTACCTTAAGAGATCATAGTTACTCCTATCAGTTGCTCCCCGTTTTACCACAGACACAGTTTCAAGCTTCCTCTAGCCAGTTCACCTGACACGATACGCCATTGTCTGTCAACCTAATGTCTTTCACAGTACTCCTGCCGTGAGCTTCTCGAGTTTGCCGATGTATTTCGCCTGTTGACGAAGCATTTGGCTACCTTAAGAGAGTCATAGTTACTCCTGTCAGTTGCTCCCCGTTTTACCACAGTCACATTTTCAAGGTTCCACTAGCCAGTTCCCCTGAAGCGATACGCCATTATCTGTCAACCTATAGACTGTCACAGTACTCCTGGTGGGAGCTTCTCGAGATTGCCGATGTATTTCGCCTGTTGACGAGGCATATGGCTACCTTAAGAGAGTCATAGTTACTCCTGTCAGTTGCTCCCCGTTTTACCACAGTCACATTTTCAAGGTTCCACTAGCCAGTTCACCTGACGCGATACGCCATTGTCTGTCAACCTAATGTCTTTCACAGTACTCCTGCCGTGAGCTTCTCGAGTTTGCCGACGTATTTCGCCTGTTGACGAAGCATTTGGCTACCTTAAGAGAGTCATAGTTACTCCTGTCAGTTGCTCCCCGTTTTACCACAGTCACATTTTCAAGGTTCCACTAGCCAGTTCCCCTGAAGCGATACGCCATTATCTGTCAACCTATAGACTGTCACAGTACTCCTGGTGGGAGCTTCTCGAGATTGCCGATGTATTTCGCCAGTTGACGAGGCATATGGCTACCTTAAGAGAGTCATAGTTACTCCTGTCAGTTGCTCCCCGTTTTACCACAGTCACATTTTCAAGGTTCCACTAGCCAGTTCCCCTGAAGCGATACGCCATTATCTGTCAACCTATAGACTGTCACAGTACTCCTGGTGGGAGCTTCTCGAGATTGCCGATGTATTTCGCCTGTTGACGAGGCATATGGCTACCTTAAGAGAGTCATAGTTACTCCTGTCAGTTGCTCCCCGTTTTACCACTGTCACATTTTCAACGTTCCACGAGCCAGTTCCCCTGAAGCGATACGCTATTATCTGTCAACCTAAAGACTTTCACAGCACTCCTGATGGGAGCTTCTCGAGTTTGCCGATGTATTTCTCCGGTTGACGAGGCATTTGGCTACCTTAAGAGAGTCATAGTTACTCCTGTCAGTTGCTCCCCGTTTTACCTAAGTCACATTTTCAAACTTCCTCTAGCCAGTTCACCTGACGCGATACGCCATTGTCTGTCAACCTAATGTCTTTCACAGTACTCTTGCCAGGAGCTTCTCGAGTTTGCCGATGTATTTCGCCTGTTGACGAGGCATTTGGCTACCTTAAGAGAGTCATAGTTACTCCTGTCAGTTGCTCCCCGTTTCACCACAGTCACAATTTTAAGCTTCCTCTCGCCACTTCCCCTGAAGCGATACGCCATTATCTGTCAACCTATAGACTGTCACAGTACTCCTGGTGGGAGATTCTCGAGTTTGCCGATGTATTTCGCCTGTTGACGAGGCATTTGGCTACCTTAAGAGATCATAGTTACTCCTGTCAGTTGCTCCCCGTTTTACCACAGACACAGTTTCAAGCTTCCTCTAGCCAGTTCACCTGACGCGATACGCCATTGTCTGTCAACCTAATGTCTTTCACAGTACTCCTGCCGTGAGCTTCTCGAGTTTGCCGATGTATTTCGCCTCTTGACGAAGCATTTGGCTACCTTAAGAGAGTCATAGTTACTCCTGTCAGTTGCTCCCCGTTTTACCACAGTCACATTTTCAAGGTTCCACTAGCCAGTTCCCCTGAAGCGATACGCCATTATCTGTCAACCTATAGACTGTCACAGTACTCCTGGTGGGAGCTTCTCGAGATTGCCGATGTATTTCGCCTGTTGACGAGGCATATGGCTACCTTAAGAGAGTCATAGTTACTCCTGTCAGTTGCTCCCCGTTTTACCACAGTCACATTTTCAAGGTTCCACTAGCCAGTTCACCTGACGCGATACGCCATTGTCTGTCAACCTAATGTCTTTCACAGTACTCCTGCCGTGAGCTTCTCGAGTTTGCCGATGTATTTCGCCTGTTGACGAAGCATTTGGCTACCTTAAGAGAGTCATAGTTACTCCTGTCAGTTGCTCCCCGTTTTACCACAGTCACATTTTCAAGGTTCCACTAGCCAGTTCCCCTGAAGCGATACGCCATTATCTGTCAACCTATAGACTGTCACAGTACTCCTGGTGGGAGCTTCTCGAGATTGCCGATGTATTTCGCCAGTTGACGAGGCATATGGCTACCTTAAGAGAGTCATAGTTACTCCTGTCAGTTGCTCCCCGTTTTACCACAGTCACATTTTCAAGGTTCCACTAGCTAGTTCCCCTGAAGCGATACGCCATTATCTGTCAACCTATAGACTGTCACAGTACTCCTGGTGGGAGCTTCTCGAGATTGCCGATGTATTTCGCCTGTTGACGAGGCATATGGCTACCTTAAGAGAGTCATAGTTACTCCTGTCAGTTGCTCCCCGTTTTACCACTGTCACATTTTCAACGTTCCACGAGCCAGTTCCCCTGAAGCGATACGCTATTATCTGTCAACCTAAAGACTTTCACAGCACTCCAGATCGGAGCTTCTCGAGTTTGCCGATGTATTTCTCCGGTTGACGAGGCATTTGGCTACCTTAAGAGAGTCATAGTTACTCCTGTCAGTTGCTCCCCGTTTTACCTAAGTCACATTTTCAAGCTTCCTCTAGCCAGTTCACCTGACGCGATACGCCATTGTCTGTCAACCTAATGTCTTTCACAGTACTCTTGCCAGGAGCTTCTCGAGTTTGCCGATGTATTTCGCCTGTTGACGAGGCATTTGGCTACCTTAAGAGAGTCATAGTTACTCCTGTCAGTTGCTCCCCGTTTCACCACAGTCACAATTTTAAGCTTCCTCTCGCCAGTTCCCCTGAAGCGATACGCCATTATCTGTCAACCTATAGACTGTCACAGTACTCCTGGTGGGAGATTCTCGAGTTTGCCGATGTATTTCGCCTGTTGACGAGGCATTTGGCTACCTTAAGAGATCATAGTTACTCCTGTCAGTTGCTCCCCGTTTTACCACAGTCACATTTTCAAGCTTCCTCTAGCCAGTTCACCTGACGCGATACGCCATTGTCTGTCAACCTAATGTCTCTCACAGTACTCCTGCCGTGAGCTTCTCGAGTTTGCCGATGTATTTCGCCTGTTGACGAAGCATTTGGCTACCTTAAGAGAGTCATAGTTACTCCTGTCAGTTGCTCCCCGTTTTACCACAGTCACATTTTCAAGGTTCCACTAGCCAGTTCCCCTGAAGCGATACGCCATTATCTGTCAACCTATAGACTGTCACAGTACTCCTGGTGGGAGCTTCTCGAGATTGCCGATGTATTTCGCCTGTTGACGATTCATATGGCTACCTTAAGAGAGTCATAGTTACTCCTGTCAGTTGCTCCCCGTTTTACCACAGTCACATTTTCAACGTTCCACTAGCCAGTTCCCCTGAAGCGATACGCCATTATCTGTCAACCTATAGACTGTCACAGTACTCCTGGTGGGAGCTTCTCGAGATTGCCGATGTATTTCGCCTGTTGACGAGGCATATGGCTACCTTAAGAGAGTCATAGTTACTCCTGTCAGTTGCTCCCCGTTTTACCACAGTCACATTTTCAAGGTTCCACTAGCCAGTTCACCTGACGCGATACGCCATTGTCTGTCAACCTAATGTCTTTCACAGTACTCCTGCCGTGAGCTTCTCGAGTTTGCCGATGTATTTCGCCAGTTGACGAAGCATTTGGCTACCTTAAGAGAGTCATAGTTACTCCTGTCAGTTGCTCCCCGTTTTACCACAGTCACATTTTCAAGGTTCCACTAGCCAGTTCCCCTGAAGCGATACGCCATTATCTGTCAACCTATAGACTGTCACAGTACTCCTGGTGGGAGCTTCTCGAGATTGCCGATGTATTTCGCCAGTTGACGAGGCATATGGCTACCTTAAGAGAGTCATAGTTACTCCTGTCAGTTGCTCCCCGTTTTACCACAGTCACATTTTCAAGGTTCCACTAGCTAGTTCCCCTGAAGCGATACGCCATTATCTGTCAACCTATAGACTGTCACAGTACTCCTGGTGGGAGCTTCTCGAGATTGCCGATGTATTTCGCCTGTTGACGAGGCATATGGCTACCTTAAGAGAGTCATAGTTACTCCTGTCAGTTGCTCCCCGTTTTACCACTGTCACATTTTCAACGTTCCACGAGCCAGTTCCCCTGAAGCGATACGCTATTATCTGTCAACCTAAAGACTTTCACAGCACTCCAGATCGGAGCTTCTCGAGTTTGCCGATGTATTTCTCCGGTTGACGAGGCATTTGGCTACCTTAAGAGAGTCATAGTTACTATTGTCAGTTGCTCCCCGTTTTACCTAAGTCACATTTTCAAGCTTCCTCTAGCCAGTTCACCTGACGCGATACGCCATTGTCTGTCAACCTAATGTCTTTCACAGTACTCTTGCCAGGAGCTTCTCGAGTTTGCCGATGTATTTCGCCTGTTGACGAGGCATTTGGCTACCTTAAGAGAGTCATAGTTACTCCTGTCAGTTGCTCCCCGTTTCACCACAGTCACAATTTTAAGCTTCCTCTCGCCAGTTCCCCTGAAGCGATACGCCATTATCTGTCAACCTATAGACTGTCACAGTACTCCTGGTGGGAGATTCTCGAGTTTGCCGATGTATTTCGCCTGTTGACGAGGCATTTGGCTACCTTAAGAGATCATAGTTACTCCTGTCAGTTGCTCCCCGTTTTACCACAGTCACATTTTCAAGCTTCCTCTAGCCAGTTCACCTGACCGATACGCCATTGTCTGTCAACCTAATGTCTCTCACAGTACTCCTGCCGTGAGCTTCTCGAGTTTGCCGATGTATTTCGCCTGTTGACGAAGCATTTGGCTACCTTAAGAGAGTCATAGTTACTCCTGTCAGTTGCTCCCCGTTTTACCACAGTCACATTTTCAAGGTTCCACTAGCCAGTTCCCCTGAAGCGATACGCCATTATCTGTCAACCTATAGACTGTCACAGTACTCCTGGTGGGAGCTTCTCGAGATTGCCGATGTATTTCGCCTGTTGACGATTCATATGGCTACCTTAAGAGAGTCATAGTTACTCCTGTCAGTTGCTCCCCGTTTTACCACAGTCACATTTTCAACGTTCCACTAGCCAGTTCCCCTGAAGCGATACGCCATTATCTGTCAACCTATAGACTGTCACAGTACTCCTGGTGGGAGCTTCTCGAGATTGCCGATGTATTTCGCCTGTTGACGAGGCATATGGCTACCTTAAGAGAGTCATAGTTACTCCTGTCAGTTGCTCCCCGTTTTACCACAGTCACATTTTCAAGGTTCCACTAGCCAGTTCACCTGACGCGATACGCCATTGTCTGTCAACCTAATGTCTTTCACAGTACTCCTGCCGTGAGCTTCTCGAGTTTGCCGATGTATTTCGCCTGTTGACGAAGCATTTGGCTACCTTAAGAGAGTCATAGTTACTCCTGTCAGTTGCTCCCCGTTTTACCACAGTCACATTTTCAAGGTTCCACTAGCCAGTTCCCCTGAAGCGATACGCCATTATCTGTCAACCTATAGACTGTCACAGTACTCCTGGTGGGAGCTTCTCGAGATTGCCGATGTATTTCGCCAGTTGACGAGGCATATGGCTACCTTAAGAGAGTCATAGTTACTCCTGTCAGTTGCTCCCCGTTTTACCACAGTCACATTTTCAAGGTTCCACTAGCCAGTTCCCCTGAAGCGATACGCCATTATCTGTCAACCTATAGACTGTCACAGTACTCCTGGTGGGAGCTTCTCGAGATTGCCGATGTATTTCGCCTGTTGACGAGGCATATGGCTACCTTAAGAGAGTCATAGTTACTCCTGTCAGTTGCTCCCCGTTTTACCACTGTCACATTTTCAACGTTCCACGAGCCAGTTCCCCTGAAGCGATACGCTATTATCTGTCAACCTAAAGACTTTCACAGCACTCCAGATCGGAGCTTCTCGAGTTTGCCGATGTATTTCTCCGGTTGACGAGGCATTTGGCTACCTTAAGAGAGTCATAGTTACTCCTGTCAGTTGCTCCCCGTTTTACCTAAGTCACATTTTCAAGCTTCCTCTAGCCAGTTCACCTGACGCGATACGCCATTGTCTGTCAACCTAATGTCTTTCACAGTACTCTTGCCAGGAGCTTCTCGAGTTTGCCGATGTATTTCGCCTGTTGACGAGGCATTTGGCTACCTTAAGAGAGTCATAGTTACTCCTGTCAGTTGCTCCCCGTTTCACCACAGTCACAATTTTAAGCTTCCTCTCGCCAGTTCCCCTGAAGCGATACGCCATTATCTGTCAACCTATAGACTGTCACAGTACTCCTGGTGGGAGATTCTCGAGTTTGCCGATGTATTTCGCCTGTTGACGAGGCATTTGGCTACCTTAAGAGATCATAGTTACTCCTGTCAGTTGCTCCCCGTTTTACCACAGTCACATTTTCAAGCTTCCTCTAGCCAGTTCACCTGACGCGATACGCCATTGTCTGTCAACCTAATGTCTCTCACAGTACTCCTGCCGTGAGCTTCTCGAGTTTGCCGATGTATTTCGCCTGTTGACGAAGCATTTGGCTACCTTAAGAGAGTCATAGTTACTCCTGTCAGTTGCTCCCCGTTTTACCACAGTCACATTTTCAAGGTTCCACTAGCCAGTTCCCCTGAAGCGATACGCCATTATCTGTCAACCTATAGACTGTCACAGTACTCCTGGTGGGAGCTTCTCGAGATTGCCGATGTATTTCGCCTGTTGACGATTCATATGGCTACCTTAAGAGAGTCATAGTTACTCCTGTCAGTTGCTCCCCGTTTTACCACAGTCACATTTTCAACGTTCCACTAGCCAGTTCCCCTGAAGCGATACGCCATTATCTGTCAACCTATAGACTGTCACAGTACTCCTGGTGCGAGATTCTCGAGATTGCCAATGTATTTCGCCTGTTGACGAGGCATATGGCTACCTTAAGAGAGTCATAGTTACTCCTGTCAGTTGCTCCCCGTTTTACCACAGTCACATTTTCAACGTTCCACGAGCCAGTTCCCCTGAAGCGATACGCTATTATCTGTCAACCTAAAGACTTTCACAGCACTCCTGATGGGAGCTTCTCGAGTTTGCCGATGTATTTCTCCGGTTGACGAGGCATTTGGCTACCTTAAGAGAGTCATAGTTACTCCTGTCAGTTGCTCCCCGTTTTACCTAAGTCACATTTTCAAGCTTCCTCTAGCCAGTTCACCTGACGCGATACGCCATTGTCTGTCAACCTAATGTCTTTCACAGTACTCTTGCCAGGAGCTTCTCGAGTTTGCCGATGTATTTCGCCTGTTGACGAGGCATTTGGCTACCTTAAGAGAGTCATAGTTACTCCTGTCAGTTGCTCCCCGTTTCACCACAGTCACAATTTTAAGCTTCCTCTCGCCAGTTCCCCTGAAGCGATACGCCATTATTTGTCAACCTATAGACTGTCACAGTACTCCTGGTGGGAGATTCTCGAGTTTGCCGATGTATTTCGCCTGTTGACGAGGCATTTGGCTACCTTAAGAGATCATAGTTATTCCTGTCAGTTGCTCCCCGTTTTACCACAGTCACATTTTCAAGCTTCCTCTAGCCAGTTCACCTGACGCGATACGCCATTGTCTGTCAACCTAATGTCTTTCACAGTACTCCTGCCGTGAGCTTCTCGAGTTTGCCGATGTATTTCGCCTGTTGACGAAGCATTTGGCTACCTTAAGAGAGTCATAGTTACTCCTGTCAGTTGCTCCCCGTTTTACCACAGTCACATTTTCAAGGTTCCACTAGCCAGTTCCCCTGAAGCGATACGCCATTATCTGTCAACCTATAGACTGTCACAGTACTCCTGGTGGGAGCTTCTCGAGATTGCCGATGTATTTCGCCTGTTGACGAGGCATATGGCTACCTTAAGAGAGTCATAGTTACTCCTGTCAGTTGCTCCCCGTTTTACCACAGTCACATTTTCAACGTTCCACTAGCCAGTTCCCCTGAAGAGATACGCCATTATCTGTCAACCTATAGACTGTCACTGTACTCCTGGTGGGAGCTTCTCGAGATTGCCGATGTATTTCGCCTGTTGACGAGGCATATGGCTACCTTAAGAGAGTCATAGTTACTCCTGTCAGTTGCTCCCCGTTTTACCACAGTCACATTTTCAAGGTTCCACTAGCCAGTTCCCCTGAAGCGATACGCCATTATCTGTCAACCTATAGACTGTCACAGTACTCCTGGTGGGAGCTTCTCGAGATTGCCGATGTATTTCGCCTGTTGACGTGGCTTATGGCTACCTTAAGAGAGTCATAGTTACTCCTGTCAGTTGCTCCCCGTTTTACCACTGTCACATTTTCAACGTTCCACGAGCCAGTTCCCCTGACGCGATACGCTATTATCTGTCAACCTAAAGACTTTCACAGCACTCCTGATGGGAGCTTCTCGAGTTTGCCGATGTATTTCTCCGGTTGACGAGGCATTTGGCTACCTTAAGAGAGTCATAGTTACTCCTGTCAGTTGCTCCCCGTTTTACCTAAGTCACATTTTCAAGCTTCCTCTAGCCAGTTCACCTGACGCGATACGCCATTGTCTGTCAACCTAATGTCTTTCACAGTACTCTTGCCAGGAGCTTCTCGAGTTTGCCGATGTATTTCGCCTGTTGACGAGGCATTTGGCTACCTTAAGAGAGTCATAGTTACTCCTGTCAGTTGCTCTTCGTTTCACCACAGTCACAAGTTTAAGCTTCCTCTCGCCAGTTCCCCTGAAGCGATACGCCATTATTTGTCAACCTATAGACTGTCACAGTACTCCTGGTGGGAGATTCTCGAGTTTGCCGATGTATTTCGCCTGTTGACGAGGCATTTGGCTACCTTAAGAGATCATAGTTACTCCTGTCAGTTGCTCCCCGTTTTACCACAGACACAGTTTCAAGCTTCCTCTAGCCAGTTCACCTGACGCGATACGCCATTGTCTGTCAACCTAATGTCTTTCACAGTACTCCTGCCGTGAGCTTCTCGAGTTTGCCGATGTATTTCGCCTGTTGACGAAGCATTTGGCTACCTTAAGAGAGTCATAGTTACTCCTGTCAGTTGCTCCCCGTTTTACCACAGTCACATTTTCAAGGTTCCACTAGCCAGTTCCCCTGAAGCTATACGCCATTATCTGTCAACCTATAGACTGTCACAGTACTCCTGGTGGGAGCTTCTCGAGATTGCCGATGTATTTCGCCTGTTGACGAGGCATATGGCTACCTTAAGAGAGTCATAGTTACTCCTGTCAGTTGCTCCCCGTTTTACCACAGTCACATTTTCAAGGTTCCACTAGCCAGTTCACCTGACGCGATACGCCATTGTCTGTCAACCTAATGTCTTTCACAGTACTCCTGCCGTGAGCTTCTCGAGTTTGCCGATGTATTTCGCCTGTTGACGAAGCATTTGGCTACCTTAAGAGAGTCATAGTTACTCCTGTCAGTTGCTCCCCGTTTTACCACAGTCACATTTTCAAGGTTCCACTAGCCAGTTCCCCTGAAGCGATACGCCATTATTTGTCAACCTATAGACTGTCACAGTACTCCTGGTGGGAGATTCTCGAGTTTGCCGATGTATTTCGCCTGTTGACGAGGCATTTGGCTACCTTAAGAGATCATAGTTATTCCTGTCAGTTGCTCCCCGTTTTACCACAGTCACATTTTCAAGCTTCCTCTAGCCAGTTCACCTGACGCGATACGCCATTGTCTGTCAACCTATAGACTGTCACAGTACTCCTGGTGGGAGCTTCTCGAGATTGCCGATGTATTTCGCCTGTTGACGAGGCATATGGCTACCTTAAGAGAGTCATAGTTACTCCTGTCAGTTGCTCCCCGTTTTACCACTGTCACATTTTCAACGTTCCACGAGCCAGTTCCCCTGAAGCGATACGCTATTATCTGTCAACCTAAAGACTTTCACAGCACTCCTGATGGGAGCTTCTCGAGTTTGCCGATGTATTTCTCCGGTTGACGAGGCATTTGGCTACCTTAAGAGAGTCATAGTTACTCCTGTCAGTTGCTCCCCGTTTTACCTAAGTCACATTTTCAAACTTCCTCTAGCCAGTTCACCTGACGCGATACGCCATTGTCTGTCAACCTAATGTCTTTCACAGTACTCTTGCCAGGAGCTTCTCGAGTTTGCCGATGTATTTCGCCTGTTGACGAGGCATTTGGCTACCTTAAGAGAGTCATAGTTACTCCTGTCAGTTGCTCCCCGTTTCACCACAGTCACAATTTTAAGCTTCCTCTCGCCAGTTCCCCTGAAGCGATACGCCATTATCTGTCAACCTATAGACTGTCACAGTACTCCTGGTGGGAGATTCTCGAGTTTGCCGATGTATTTCGCCTGTTGACGAGGCATTTGGCTACCTTAAGAGATCATAGTTACTCCTGTCAGTTGCTCCCCGTTTTACCACAGACACAGTTTCAAGCTTCCTCTAGCCAGTTCACCTGACGCGATACGCCATTGTCTGTCAACCTAATGTCTTTCACAGTACTCCTGCCGTGAGCTTCTCGAGTTTGCCGATGTATTTCGCCTGTTGACGAAGCATTTGGCTACCTTAAGAGAGTCATAGTTACTCCTGTCAGTTGCTCCCCGTTTTACCACAGTCACATTTTCAAGGTTCCACTAGCCAGTTCCCCTGAAGCGATACGCCATTATCTGTCAACCTATAGACTGTCACAGTACTCCTGGTGGGAGCTTCTCGAGATTGCCGATGTATTTCGCCTGTTGACGAGGCATATGGCTACCTTAAGAGAGTCATAGTTACTCCTGTCAGTTGCTCCCCGTTTTACCACAGTCACATTTTCAAGGTTCCACTAGCCAGTTCACCTGACGCGATACGCCATTGTCTGTCAACCTAATGTCTTTCACAGTACTCCTGCCGTGAGCTTCTCGAGTTTGCCGATGTATTTCGCCTGTTGACGAAGCATTTGGCTACCTTAAGAGAGTCATAGTTACTCCTGTCAGTTGCTCCCCGTTTTACCACAGTCACATTTTCAAGGTTCCACTAGCCAGTTCCCCTGAAGCGATACGCCAATATCTGTCAACCTATAGACTGTCACAGTACTCCTGGTGGGAGCTTCTCGAGATTGCCGATGTATTTCGCCAGTTGACGAGGCATATGGCTACCTTAAGAGAGTCATAGTTACTCCTGTCAGTTGCTCCCCGTTTTACCACAGTCACATTTTCAAGGTTCCACTAGCCAGTTCCCCTGAAGCGATACGCCATTATCTGTCAACCTATAGACTGTCACAGTACTCCTGGTGGGAGCTTCTCGAGATTGCCGATGTATTTTGCCTGTTGACGAGGCATATGGCTACCTTAAGAGAGTCATAGTTACTCCTGTCAGTTGCTCCCCGTTTTACCACTGTCACATTTTCAACGTTCCACGAGCCAGTTCCCCTGAAGCGATACGCTATTATCTGTCAACCTAATGACTTTCACAGCACTCCTGATGGGAGCTTCTCGAGTTTGCCGATGTATTTCTCCGGTTGACGAGGCATTTGGCTACCTTAAGAGAGTCATAGTTACTCCTGTCAGTTGCTCCCCGTTTTACCTAAGTCACATTTTCAAACTTCCTCTAGCCAGTTCACCTGACGCGATACGCCATTGTCTGTCAACCTAATGTCTTTCACAGTACTCTTGCCAGGAGCTTCTCGAGTTTGCCGATGTATTTCGCCTGTTGACGAGGCATTTGGCTACCTTAAGAGAGTCATAGTTACTCCTGTCAGTTGCTCCCCGTTTCACCACAGTCACAATTTTAAGCTTCCTCTCGCCAGTTCCCCTGAAGCGATACGCCATTATCTGTCAACCTATAGACTGTCACAGTACTCCTGGTGGGAGATTCTCGAGTTTGCCGATGTATTTCGCCTGTTGACGAGGCATTTGGCTACCTTAAGAGATCATAGTTACTCCTGTCAGTTACTCCCCGTTTTACCACAGACACAGTTTCAAGCTTCCTCTAGCCAGTTCACCTGACGCGATACGCCATTGTCTGTCAACCTAATGTCTTTCACAGTACTCCTGCCGTGAGCTTCTCGAGTTTGCCGATGTATTTCGCCTGTTGACGAAGCATTTGGCTACCTTAAGAGAGTCATAGTTACTCCTGTCAGTTGCTCCCCGTTTTACCACAGTCACATTTTCAAGGTTCCACTAGCCAGTTCCCCTGAAGCGATACGCCATTATCTGTCAACCTATAGACTGTCACAGTACTCCTGGTGGGAGCTTCTCGAGATTGCCGATGTATTTCGCCTGTTGACGAGGCATATGGCTACCTTAAGAGAGTCATAGTTACTCCTGTCAGTTGCTCCCCGTTTTACCACAGTCACATTTTCAAGGTTCCACTAGCCAGTTCACCTGACGCGATACGCCATTGTCTGTCAACCTAATGTCTTTCACAGTACTCCTGCCGTGAGCTTCTCGAGTTTGCCGATGTATTTCGCCTGTTGACGAAGCATTTGGCTACCTTAAGAGAGTCATAGTTACTCCTGTCAGTTGCTCCCCGTTTTACCACAGTCACATTTTCAAGGTTCCACTAGCCAGTTCCCCTGAAGCGATACGCCATTATCTGTCAACCTATAGACTGTCACAGTACTCCTGGTGGGAGCTTCTCGAGATTGCCGATGTATTTCGCCAGTTGACGAGGCATATGGCTACCTTAAGAGAGTCATAGTTACTCCTGTCAGTTGCTCCCCGTTTTACCACAGTCACATTTTCAAGGTTCCACTAGCCAGTTCCCCTGAAGCGATACGCCATTATCTGTCAACCTATAGACTGTCACAGTACTCCTGGTGGGAGCTTCTCGAGATTGCCGATGTATTTCGCCTGTTGACGAGGCATATGGCTACCTTAAGAGAGTCATAGTTACTCCTGTCAGTTGCTCCCCGTTTTACCACTGTCACATTTTCAACGTTCCACGAGCCAGTTCCCCTGAAGCGATACGCTATTATCTGTCAACCTAATGACTTTCACAGCACTCCTGATGGGAGCTTCTCGAGTTTGCCGATGTATTTCTCCGGTTGACGAGGCATTTGGCTACCTTAAGAGAGTCATAGTTACTCCTGTCAGTTGCTCCCCGTTTTACCTAAGTCACATTTTCAAACTTCCTCTAGCCAGTTCACCTGACGCGATACGCCATTGTCTGTCAACCTAATGTCTTTCACAGTACTCTTGCCAGGAGCTTCTCGAGTTTGCCGATGTATTTCGCCTGTTGACGAGGCATTTGGCTACCTTAAGAGAGTCATAGTTACTCCTGTCAGTTGCTCCCCGTTTCACCACAGTCACAATTTTAAGCTTCCTCTCGCCAGTTCCCCTGAAGCGATACGCCATTATCTGTCAACCTATAGACTGTCACAGTACTCCTGGTGGGAGATTCTCGAGTTTGCCGATGTATTTCGCCTGTTGACGAGGCATTTGGCTACCTTAAGAGATCATAGTTACTCCTGTCAGTTACTCCCCGTTTTACCACAGACACAGTTTCAAGCTTCCTCTAGCCAGTTCACCTGACGCGATACGCCATTGTCTGTCAACCTAATGTCTTTCACAGTACTCCTGCCGTGAGCTTCTCGAGTTTGCCGATGTATTTCGCCTGTTGACGAAGCATTTGGCTACCTTAAGAGAGTCATAGTTACTCCTGTCAGTTGCTCCCCGTTTTACCACAGTCACATTTTCAAGGTTCCACTAGCCAGTTCCCCTGAAGCGATACGCCATTATCTGTCAACCTATAGACTGTCACAGTACTCCTGGTGGGAGCTTCTCGAGATTGCCGATGTATTTCGCCAGTTGACGAGGCATATGGCTACCTTAAGAGAGTCATAGTTACTCCTGTCAGTTGCTCCCCGTTTTACCACAGTCACATTTTCAAGGTTCCACTAGCCAGTTCCCCTGAAGCGATACGCCATTATCTGTCAACCTATAGACTGTCACAGTACTCCTGGTGGGAGCTTCTCGAGATTGCCGATGTATTTCGCCTGTTGACGAGGCATATGGCTACCTTAAGAGAGTCATAGTTACTCCTGTCAGTTGCTCCCCGTTTTACCACTGTCACATTTTCAACGTTCCACGAGCCAGTTCCCCTGAAGCGATACGCTATTATCTGTCAACCTAAAGACTTTCACAGCACTCCTGATGGGAGCTTCTCGAGTTTGCCGATGTATTTCTCCGGTTGACGAGGCATTTGGCTACCTTAAGAGAGTCATAGTTACTCCTGTCAGTTGCTCCCCGTTTTACCTAAGTCACATTTTCAAACTTCCTCTAGCCAGTTCACCTGACGCGATACGCCATTGTCTGTCAACCTAATGTCTTTCACAGTACTCTTGCCAGGAGCTTCTCGAGTTTGCCGATGTATTTCGCCTGTTGACGAGGCATTTGGCTACCTTAAGAGAGTCATAGTTACTCCTGTCAGTTGCTCCCCGTTTCACCACAGTCACAATTTTAAGGTTCCTCTCGCCAGTTCCCCTGAAGCGATACGCCATTATCTGTCAACCTATAGACTGTCACAGTACTCCTGGTGGGAGATTCTCGAGTTTGCCGATGTATTTCGCCTGTTGACGAGGCATTTGGCTACCTTAAGAGATCATAGTTACTCCTGTCAGTTGCTCCCCGTTTTACCACAGACACAGTTTCAAGCTTCCTCTAGCCAGTTCACCTGACGCGATACGCCATTGTCTGTCAACCTAATGTCTTTCACAGTACTCCTGCCGTGAGCTTCTCGAGTTTGCCGATGTATTTCGCCTGTTGACGAAGCATTTGGCTACCTTAAGAGAGTCATAGTTACTCCTGTCAGTTGCTCCCCGTTTTACCACAGTCACATTTTCAAGGTTCCACTAGCCAGTTCCCCTGAAGCGATACGCCATTATCTGTCAACCTATAGACTGTCACAGTACTCCTGGTGGGAGCTTCTCGAGATTGCCGATGTATTTCGCCTGTTGACGAGGCATATGGCTACCTTAAGAGAGTCATAGTTACTCCTGTCAGTTGCTCCCCGTTTTACCACAGTCACATTTTCAAGGTTCCACTAGCCAGTTCACCTGACGCGATACGCCATTGTCTGTCAACCTAATGTCTTTCACAGTACTCCTGCCGTGAGCTTCTCGAGTTTGCCGATGTATTTCGCCTGTTGACGAAGCATTTGGCTACCTTAAGAGAGTCATAGTTACTCCTGTCAGTTGCTCCCCGTTTTACCACAGTCACATTTTCAAGGTTCCACTAGCCAGTTCCCCTGAAGCGATACGCCAATATCTGTCAACCTATAGACTGTCACAGTACTCCTGGTGGGAGCTTCTCGAGATTGCCGATGTATTTCGCCAGTTGACGAGGCATATGGCTACCTTAAGAGAGTCATAGTTACTCCTGTCAGTTGCTCCCCGTTTTACCACAGTCACATTTTCAAGGTTCCACTAGCCAGTTCCCCTGAAGCGATACGCCATTATCTGTCAACCTATAGACTGTCACAGTACTCCTGGTGGGAGCTTCTCGAGATTGCCGATGTATTTCGCCTGTTGACGAGGCATATGGCTACCTTAAGAGAGTCATAGTTACTCCTGTCAGTTGCTCCCCGTTTTACCACTGTCACATTTTCAACGTTCCACGAGCCAGTTCCCCTGAAGCGATACGCTATTATCTGTCAACCTAATGACTTTCACAGCACTCCTGATGGGAGCTTCTCGAGTTTGCCGATGTATTTCTCCGGTTGACGAGGCATTTGGCTACCTTAAGAGAGTCATAGTTACTCCTGTCAGTTGCTCCCCGTTTTACCTAAGTCACATTTTCAAACTTCCTCTAGCCAGTTCACCTGACGCGATACGCCATTGTCTGTCAACCTAATGTCTTTCACAGTACTCTTGCCAGGAGCTTCTCGAGTTTGCCGATGTATTTCGCCTGTTGACGAGGCATTTGGCTACCTTAAGAGAGTCATAGTTACTCCTGTCAGTTGCTCCCCGTTTCACCACAGTCACAATTTTAAGCTTCCTCTCGCCAGTTCCCCTGAAGCGATACGCCATTATCTGTCAACCTATAGACTGTCACAGTACTCCTGGTGGGAGATTCTCGAGTTTGCCGATGTATTTCGCCTGTTGACGAGGCATTTGGCTACCTTAAGAGATCATAGTTACTCCTGTCAGTTACTCCCCGTTTTACCACAGACACAGTTTCAAGCTTCCTCTAGCCAGTTCACCTGACGCGATACGCCATTGTCTGTCAACCTAATGTCTTTCACAGTACTCCTGCCGTAAGCTTCTCGAGTTTGCCGATGTATTTCGCCTGTTGACGAAGCATTTGGCTACCTTAAGAGAGTCATAGTTACTCCTGTCAGTTGCTCCCCGTTTTACCACAGTCACATTTTCAAGGTTCCACTAGCCAGTTCCCCTGAAGCGATACGCCATTATCTGTTTACCTATAGACTGTCACAGTACTCCTGGTGGGAGCTTCTCGAGATTGCCGATGTATTTCGCCTGTTGACGAGGCATATGGCTACCTTAAGAGAGTCATAGTTACTCCTGTCAGTTGCTCCCCGTTTTACCACTGTCACATTTTCAACGTTCCACGAGCCAGTTCCCCTGAAGCGATACGCTATTATCTGTCAACCTAAAAACTTTCACAGCACTCCTGATGGGAGCTTCTCGAGTTTGCCGATGTATTTCTCCGGTTGACGAGGCATTTGGCTACCTTAAGAGAGTCATAGTTACTCCTGTCAGTTGCTCCCCGTTTTACCTAAGTCACATTTTCAAGCTTCCTCTAGCCAGTTCACCTGACGCGATACGCCATTGTCTGTCAACCTAATGTCTTTCACAGTACTCTTGCCAGGAGCTTCTCGAGTTTGCCGATGTATTTCGCCTGTTGACGAGGCATTTGGCTACCTTAAGAGAGTCATAGTTACTCCTGTCAGTTGCTCCCCGTTTCACCACAGTCACAATTTTAGGCTTCCTCTCGCCAGTTCCCCTGAAGCGATACGCCATTATTTGTCAACCTATAGACTGTCACAGTACTCCTGGTGGGAGATTCTTGAGTTTGCCGATGTATTTCGCCTGTTGACGAGGCATTTGGCTACCTTAAGAGATCATAGTTATTCCTGTCAGTTGCTCCCCGTTTTACCACAGTCACATTTTCAAGCTTCCTCTAGCCAGTTCACCTGACGCGATACGCCATTGTCTGTCAACCTAATGTCTTTCACAGTACTCCTGCCGTGAGCTTCTCGAGTTTGCCGATGTATTTCGCCTGTTGACGAAGCATTTGGCTACCTTAAGAGAGTCATAGTTACTCCTGTCAGTTGCTCCCCGTTTTACCACAGTCACATTTTCAAGGTTCCACTAGCCAGTTCCCCTGAAGCGATACGCCATTATCTGTCAACCTATAGACTGTCACAGTACTCCTGGTGGGAGCTTCTCGAGATTGCCGATGTATTTCGCCTGTTGACGAGGCATATGGCTACCTTAAGAGAGTCATAGTTACTCCTGTCAGTTGCTCCCCGTTTTACCACAGTCACATTTTCAACGTTCCACCAGCCAGTTCCCCTGAAGCGATACGCCATTATCTGTCAACCTATAGACTGTCACAGTACTCCTGGTGGGAGCTTCTCGAGATTGCCGATGTATTTCGCCTGTTGACGAGGCATACGGCTACCTTAAGAGAGTCATAGTTACTCCTGTCAGTTGCTCCCCGTTTTACCACAGTCACATTTTCAAGGTTCCACTAGCCAGTTCCCCTGAAGCGATACGCCATTATCTGTCAACCTATAGACTGTCACAGTACTCCTGGTGGGAGCTTCTCGAGATTGCCGATGTATTTCGCCTGTTGACGAGGCATTTGGCTACCTTAAGAGAGTCATAGTTACTCCTGTCAGTTGCTCCCCGTTTTACCACTGTCACATTTTCAACGTTCCACGAGCCAGTTCCCCTGACGCGATACGCTATTATCTGTCAACCTAAAGACTTTCACAGCACTCCTGATGGGAGCTTCTCGAGTTTGCCGATGTATTTCTCCGGTTGACGAGGCATTTGGCTACCTTAAGAGAGTCATAGTTACTCCTGTCAGTTGCTCCCCGTTTTACCTAAGTCACATTTTCAAGCTTCCTCTAGCCAGTTCACCTGACGCGATACGCCATTGTCTGTCAACCTAATGTCTTTCACAGTACTCTTGCCAGGAGCTTCTCGAGTTTGCCGATGTATTTCGCCTGTTGACGAGGCATTTGGCTACCTTAAGAGAGTCATAGTTACTCCTGTCAGTTGCTCCCCGTTTCACCACAGTCACAATTTTAAGCTTCCTCTCGCCAGTTCCCCTGAAGCGATACGCCATTATTTGTCAACCTATAGACTGTCACAGTACTCCTGGTGGGAGATTCTCGAGTTTGCCGATGTATTTCGCCTGTTGACGAGGCATTTGGCTACCTTAAGAGATCATAGTTATTCCTGTCAGTTGCTCCCCGTTTTACCACAGTCACATTTTCAAGCTTCCTCTAGCCAGTTCACCTGACGCGATACGCCATTGTCTGTCAACCTAATGTCTTTCACAGTACTCCTGCCGTGAGTTTCTCGAGTTTGCCGATGTATTTCGCCTGTTGACGAAGCATTTGGCTACCTTAAGAGAGTCATAGTTACTCCTGTCAGTTGCTCCCCGTTTTACCACAGTCACATTTTCAAGGTTCCACTAGCCAGTTCCCCTGAAGCGATACGCCATTATCTGTCAACCTATAGACTGTCACAGTACTCCTGGTGGGAGCTTCTCGAGATTGCCGATGTATTTCGCCTGTTGACGAGGCATATGGCTACCTTAAGAGAGTCATAGTTACTCCTGTCAGTTGCTCCCCGTTTTACCACAGTCACATTTTCAAGGTTCCACTAGCCAGTTCCCCTGAAGCGATACGCCATTATCTGTCAACCTATAGACTGTCACAGTACTCCTGGTGGGAGCTTCTCGAGATTGCCGATGTATTTCGCCTGTTGACGAGGCATATGGCTACCTTAAGAGAGTCATAGTTACTCCTGTCAGTTGCTCCCCGTTTTACCACAGTCACAATTTTAAGCTTCCTCTCGCCAGTTCCCCTGAAGCGATACGCCATTATTTGTCAACCTATAGACTGTCACAGTACTCCTGGTGGGAGATTCTCGAGTTTGCCGATGTATTTCGCCTGTTGACGAGGCATTTGGCTACCTTAAGAGATCATAGTTATTCCTGTCAGTTGCTCCCCGTTTTACCACAGTCACATTTTCAAGCTTCCTCTAGCCAGTTCACCTGACGCGATACGCCATTGTCTGTCAACCTAATGTCTTTCACAGTACTCCTGCCGTGAGTTTCTCGAGTTTGCCGATGTATTTCGCCTGTTGACGAAGCATTTGGCTACCTTAAGAGAGTCATAGTTACTCCTGTCAGTTGCTCCCCGTTTTACCACAGTCACATTTTCAAGGTTCCACTAGCCAGTTCCCCTGAAGCGATACGCCATTATCTGTCAACCTATAGACTGTCACAGTACTCCTGGTGGGAGCTTCTCGAGATTGCCGATGTATTTCGCCTGTTGACGAGGCATATGGCTACCTTAAGAGAGTCATAGTTACTCCTGTCAGTTGCTCCCCGTTTTACCACAGTCACATTTTCAAGGTTCCACTAGCCAGTTCCCCTGAAGCGATACGCCATTATCTGTCAACCTATAGACTGTCACAGTACTCCTGGTGGGAGCTTCTCGAGATTGCCGATGTATTTCGCCTGTTGACGAGGCATATGGCTACCTTAAGAGAGTCATAGTTACTCCTGTCAGTTGCTCCCCGTTTTACCACAGTCACATTTTCAACGTTCCACCAGCCAGTTCCCCTGAAGCGATACGCCATTATCTGTCAACCTATAGACTGTCACAGTACTCCTGGTGGGAGCTTCTCGAGATTGCCGATGTATTTCGCCTGTTGACGAGGCATATGGCTACCTTAAGAGAGTCATAGTTACTCCTGTCAGTTGCTCCCCGTTTTACCACAGTCACATTTTCAAGGTTCCACTAGCCAGTTCCCCTGAAGCGATACGCCATTATCTGTCAACCTATAGACTGTCACAGTACTCCTGGTGGGAGCTTCTCGAGATTGCCGATGTATTTCGCCTGTTGACGAGGCATATGGCTACCTTAAGAGAGTCATAGTTACTCCTGTCAGTTGCTCCCCGTTTTACCACTGTCACATTTTCAACGTTCCACGAGCCAGTTCCCCTGACGCGATACGCTATTATCTGTCAACCTAAAGACTTTCACAGCACTCCTGATGGGAGCTTCTCGAGATGCCGATGTATTTCTCCGGTTGACGAGGCATTTGGCTACCTTAAGAGAGTCATAGTTACTCCTGTCAGTTGCTCCCCGTTTTACCTAAGTCACATTTTCAAGCTTCCTCTAGCCAGTTCACCTGACGCGATACGCCATTGTCTGTCAACCTAATGTCTTTCACAGTACTCTTGCCAGGAGCTTCTCGAGTTTGCCGATGTATTTCGCCTGTTGACGAGGCATTTGGCTACCTTAAGAGAGTCATAGTTACTCCTGTCAGTTGCTCCCCGTTTCACCACAGTCACAATTTTAAGCTTCCTCTCGCCAGTTCCCCTGAAGCGATACCCCATTATCTGTCAACCTATAGACTGTCACAGTACTCCTGGTGGGAGATTCTCGAGTTTGCCGATGTATTTCGCCTGTTGACGAGGCATTTGGCTACCTTAAGAGATCATAGTTACTCCTGTCAGTTGCTCCCCGTTTTACCACAGTCACATTTTCAAGCTTCCTCTAGCCAGTTCACCTGACGCGATACGCCATTGTCTGTCAACCTAATGTCTCTCACAGTACTCCTGCCGTGAGCTTCTCGAGTTTGCCGATGTATTTCGCCTGTTGACGAAGCATTTGGCTACCTTAAGAGAGTCATAGTTACTCCTGTCAGTTGCTCCCCGTTTTACCACAGTCACATTTTCAAGGTTCCACTAGCCAGTTCCCCTGAAGCGATACGCCATTATCTGTTTACCTATAGACTGTCACAGTACTCCTGGTGGGAGCTTCTCGAGATTGCCGATGTATTTCGCCTGTTGACGAGGCATATGGCTACCTTAAGAGAGTCATAGTTACTCCTGTCAGTTGCTCCCCGTTTTACCACTGTCACATTTTCAACGTTCCACGAGCCAGTTCCCCTGAAGCGATACGCTATTATCTGTCAACCTAAAGACTTTCACAGCACTCCTGATGGGAGCTTCTCGAGTTTGCCGATGTATTTCTCCGGTTGACGAGGCATTTGGCTACCTTAAGAGAGTCATAGTTACTCCTGTCAGTTGCTCCCCGTTTTACCTAAGTCACATTTTCAAGCTTCCTCTAGCCAGTTCACCTGACGCGATACGCCATTGTCTGTCAACCTAATGTCTTTCACAGTACTCTTGCCAGGAGCTTCTCGAGTTTGCCGATGTATTTCGCCTGTTGACGAGGCATTTGGCTACCTTAAGAGAGTCATAGTTACTCCTGTCAGTTGCTCCCCGTTTCACCACAGTCACAATTTTAAGCTTCCTCTCGCCAGTTCCCCTGAAGCGATACCCCATTATCTGTCAACCTATAGACTGTCACAGTACTCCTGGTAGGAGATTCTCGAGTTTGCCGATGTATTTCGCCTGTTGACGAGGCATTTGGCTACCTTAAGAGATCATAGTTACTCCTGTCAGTTGCTCCCCGTTTTACCACAGTCACATTTTCAAGCTTCCTCTAGCCAGTTCACCTGACGCGATACGCCATTGTCTGTCAACCTAATGTCTCTCACAGTACTCCTGCCGTGAGCTTCTCGAGTTTGCCGATGTATTTCGCCTGTTGACGAAGCATTTGGCTACCTTAAGAGAGTCATAGTTACTCCTGTCAGTTGCTCCCCGTTTTACCACAGTCACATTTTCAAGGTTCCACTAGCCAGTTCCCCTGAAGCGATACGCCATTATCTGTTTACCTATAGACTGTCACAGTACTCCTGGTGGGAGCTTCTCGAGATTGCCGATGTATTTCGCCTGTTGACGAGGCATATGGCTACCTTAAGAGAGTCATAGTTACTCCTGTCAGTTGCTCCCCGTTTTACCACTGTCACATTTTCAACGTTCCACGAGCCAGTTCCCCTGAAGCGATACGCTATTATCTGTCAACCTAAAGACTTTCACAGCACTCCTGATGGGAGCTTCTCGAGTTTGCCGATGTATTTCTCCGGTTGACGAGGCATTTGGCTACCTTAAGAGAGTCATAGTTACTCCTGTCAGTTGCTCCCCGTTTTACCTAAGTCACATTTTCAAGCTTCCTCTAGCCAGTTCACCTGACGCGATACGCCATTGTCTGTCAACCTAATGTCTTTCACAGTACTCTTGCCAGGAGCTTCTCGAGTTTGCCGATGTATTTCGCCTGTTGACGAAGCATTTGGCTACCTTAAGAGAGTCATAGTTACTCCTGTCAGTTGCTCCCCGTTTTACCACAGTCACATTTTCAAGGTTCCACTAGCCAGTTCCCCTGAAGCGATACGCCATTATCTGTCAACCTATAGACTGTCACAGTACTCCTGGTGGGAGCTTCTCGAGATTGCCGATGTATTTCGCCTGTTGACGAGGCATATGGCTACCTTAAGAGAGTCATAGTTACTCCTGTCAGTTGCTCCCCGTTTTACCACAGTCACATTTTCAACGTTCCACCAGCCAGTTCCCCTGAAGCGATACGCCATTATCTGTCAACCTATAGACTGTCACAGTACTCCTGGTGGGAGCTTCTCGAGATTGCCGATGTATTTCGCCTGTTGACGAGGCATATGGCTACCTTAAGAGAGTCATAGTTACTCCTGTCAGTTGCTCCCCGTTTTACCACAGTCACATTTTCAAGGTTCCACTAGCCAGTTCCCCTGAAGCGATACGCCATTATCTGTCAACCTATAGACTGTCACAGTACTCCTGGTGGGAGCTTCTCGAGATTGCCGATGTATTTCGCCTGTTGACGAGGCATTTGGCTACCTTAAGAGAGTCATAGTTACTCCTGTCAGTTGCTCCCCGTTTTACCACTGTCACATTTTCAACGTTCCACGAGCCAGTTCCCCTGACGCGATACGCTATTATCTGTCAACCTAAAGACTTTCACAGCACTCCTGATGGGAGCTTCTCGAGTTTGCCGATGTATTTCTCCGGTTGACGAGGCATTTGGCTACCTTAAGAGAGTCATAGTTACTCCTGTCAGTTGCTCCCCGTTTTACCTAAGTCACATTTTCAAGCTTCCTCTAGCCAGTTCACCTGACGCGATACGCCATTGTCTGTCAACCTAATGTCTTTCACAGTACTCTTGCCAGGAGCTTCTCGAGTTTGCCGATGTATTTCGCCTGTTGACGAGGCATTTGGCTACCTTAAGAGAGTCATAGTTACTCCTGTCAGTTGCTCCCCGTTTCACCACAGTCACAATTTTAAGCTTCCTCTCGCCAGTTCCCCTGAAGCGATACGCCATTATTTGTCAACCTATAGACTGTCACAGTACTCCTGGTGGGAGATTCTCGAGTTTGCCGATGTATTTCGCCTGTTGACGAGGCATTTGGCTACCTTAAGAGATCATAGTTATTCCTGTCAGTTGCTCCCCGTTTTACCACAGTCACATTTTCAAGCTTCCTCTAGCCAGTTCACCTGACGCGATACGCCATTGTCTGTCAACCTAATGTCTTTCACAGTACTCCTGCCGTGAGTTTCTCGAGTTTGCCGATGTATTTCGCCTGTTGACGAAGCATTTGGCTACCTTAAGAGAGTCATAGTTACTCCTGTCAGTTGCTCCCCGTTTTACCACAGTCACATTTTCAAGGTTCCACTAGCCAGTTCCCCTGAAGCGATACGCCATTATCTGTCAACCTATAGACTGTCACAGTACTCCTGGTGGGAGCTTCTCGAGATTGCCGATGTATTTCGCCTGTTGACGAGGCATATGGCTACCTTAAGAGAGTCATAGTTACTCCTGTCAGTTGCTCCCCGTTTTACCACAGTCACATTTTCAAGGTTCCACTAGCCAGTTCCCCTGAAGCGATACGCCATTATCTGTCAACCTATAGACTGTCACAGTACTCCTGGTGGGAGCTTCTCGAGATTGCCGATGTATTTCGCCTGTTGACGAGGCATATGGCTACCTTAAGAGAGTCATAGTTACTCCTGTCAGTTGCTCCCCGTTTTACCACAGTCACAATTTTAAGCTTCCTCTCGCCAGTTCCCCTGAAGCGATACGCCATTATTTGTCAACCTATAGACTGTCACAGTACTCCTGGTGGGAGATTCTCGAGTTTGCCGATGTATTTCGCCTGTTGACGAGGCATTTGGCTACCTTAAGAGATCATAGTTATTCCTGTCAGTTGCTCCCCGTTTTACCACAGTCACATTTTCAAGGTTCCTCTAGCCAGTTCACCTGACGCGATACGCCATTGTCTGTCAACCTAATGTCTTTCACAGTACTCCTGCCGTGAGTTTCTCGAGTTTGCCGATGTATTTCGCCTGTTGACGAAGCATTTGGCTACCTTAAGAGAGTCATAGTTACTCCTGTCAGTTGCTCCCCGTTTTACCACAGTCACATTTTCAAGGTTCCACTAGCCAGTTCCCCTGAAGCGATACGCCATTATCTGTCAACCTATAGACTGTCACAGTACTCCTGGTGGGAGCTTCTCGAGATTGCCGATGTATTTCGCCTGTTGACGAGGCATATGGCTACCTTAAGAGAGTCATAGTTACTCCTGTCAGTTGCTCCCCGTTTTACCACAGTCACATTTTCAAGGTTCCACTAGCCAGTTCCCCTGAAGCGATACGCCATTATCTGTCAACCTATAGACTGTCACAGTACTCCTGGTGGGAGCTTCTCGAGATTGCCGATGTATTTCGCCTGTTGACGAGGCATATGGCTACCTTAAGAGAGTCATAGTTACTCCTGTCAGTTGCTCCCCGATTTACCACAGTCACATTTTCAACGTTCCACCAGCCAGTTCCCCTGAAGCGATACGCCATTATCTGTCAACCTATAGACTGTCACAGTACTCCTGGTGGGAGCTTCTCGAGATTGCCGATGTATTTCGCCAGTTGACGAGGCATATGGCTACCTTAAGAGAGTCATAGTTACTCCTGTCAGTTGCTCCCCGTTTTACCACAGTCACATTTTCAAGGTTCCACTAGCCAGTTCCCCTGAAGCGATACGCCATTATCTGTCAACCTATAGACTGTCACAGTACTCCTGGTGGGAGCTTCTCGAGATTGCCGATGTATTTCGCCTGTTGACGAGGCATATGGCTACCTTAAGAGAGTCATAGTTACTCCTGTCAGTTGCTCCCCGTTTTACCACTGTCACATTTTCAACGTTCCACGAGCCAGTTCCCCTGACGCGATACGCTATTATCTGTCAACCTAAAGACTTTCACAGCACTCCTGATGGGAGCTTCTCGAGATGCCGATGTATTTCTCCGGTTGACGAGGCATTTGGCTACCTTAAGAGAGTCATAGTTACTCCTGTCAGTTGCTCCCCGTTTTACCTAAGTCACATTTTCAAGCTTCCTCTAGCCAGTTCACCTGACGCGATACGCCATTGTCTGTCAACCTAATGTCTTTCACAGTACTCTTGCCAGGAGCTTCTCGAGTTTGCCGATGTATTTCGCCTGTTGACGAGGCATTTGGCTACCTTAAGAGAGTCATAGTTACTCCTGTCAGTTGCTCCCCGTTTCACCACAGTCACAATTTTAAGCTTCCTCTCGCCAGTTCCCCTGAAGCGATACCCCATTATCTGTCAACCTATAGACTGTCACAGTACTCCTGGTGGGAGATTCTCGAGTTTGCCGATGTATTTCGCCTGTTGACGAGGCATTTGGCTACCTTAAGAGATCATAGTTACTCCTGTCAGTTGCTCCCCGTTTTACCACAGTCACATTTTCAAGCTTCCTCTAGCCAGTTCACCTGACGCGATACGCCATTGTCTGTCAACCTAATGTCTCTCACAGTACTCCTGCCGTGAGCTTCTCGAGTTTGCCGATGTATTTCGCCTGTTGACGAAGCATTTGGCTACCTTAAGAGAGTCATAGTTACTCCTGTCAGTTGCTCCCCGTTTTACCACAGTCACATTTTCAAGGTTCCACTAGCCAGTTCCCCTGAAGCGATACGCCATTATCTGTTTACCTATAGACTGTCACAGTACTCCTGGTGGGAGCTTCTCGAGATTGCCGATGTATTTCGCCTGTTGACGAGGCATATGGCTACCTTAAGAGAGTCATAGTTACTCCTGTCAGTTGCTCCCCGTTTTACCACTGTCACATTTTCAACGTTCCACGAGCCAGTTCCCCTGAAGCGATACGCTATTATCTGTCAACCTAAAGACTTTCACAGCACTCCTGATGGGAGCTTCTCGAGTTTGCCGATGTATTTCTCCGGTTGACGAGGCATTTGGCTACCTTAAGAGAGTCATAGTTACTCCTGTCAGTTGCTCCCCGTTTTACCTAAGTCACATTTTCAAGCTTCCTCTAGCCAGTTCACCTGACGCGATACGCCATTGTCTGTCAACCTAATGTCTTTCACAGTACTCTTGCCAGGAGCTTCTCGAGTTTGCCGATGTATTTCGCCTGTTGACGAGGCATTTGGCTACCTTAAGAGAGTCATAGTTACTCCTGTCAGTTGCTCCCCGTTTCACCACAGTCACAATTTTAAGCTTCCTCTCGCCAGTTCCCCTGAAGCGATACCCCATTATCTGTCAACCTATAGACTGTCACAGTACTCCTGGTAGGAGATTCTCGAGTTTGCCGATGTATTTCGCCTGTTGACGAGGCATTTGGCTACCTTAAGAGATCATAGTTACTCCTGTCAGTTGCTCCCCGTTTTACCACAGTCACATTTTCAAGCTTCCTCTAGCCAGTTCACCTGACGCGATACGCCATTGTCTGTCAACCTAATGTCTCTCACAGTACTCCTGCCGTGAGCTTCTCGAGTTTGCCGATGTATTTCGCCTGTTGACGAAGCATTTGGCTACCTTAAGAGAGTCATAGTTACTCCTGTCAGTTGCTCCCCGTTTTACCACAGTCACATTTTCAAGGTTCCACTAGCCAGTTCCCCTGAAGCGATACGCCATTATCTGTTTACCTATAGACTGTCACAGTACTCCTGGTGGGAGCTTCTCGAGATTGCCGATGTATTTCGCCTGTTGACGAGGCATATGGCTACCTTAAGAGAGTCATAGTTACTCCTGTCAGTTGCTCCCCGTTTTACCACTGTCACATTTTCAACGTTCCACGAGCCAGTTCCCCTGAAGCGATACGCTATTATCTGTCAACCTAAAGACTTTCACAGCACTCCTGATGGGAGCTTCTCGAGTTTGCCGATGTATTTCTCCGGTTGACGAGGCATTTGGCTACCTTAAGAGAGTCATAGTTACTCCTGTCAGTTGCTCCCCGTTTTACCTAAGTCACATTTTCAAGCTTCCTCTAGCCAGTTCACCTGACGCGATACGCCATTGTCTGTCAACCTAATGTCTTTCACAGTACTCTTGCCAGGAGCTTCTCGAGTTTGCCGATGTATTTCGCCTGTTGACGAGGCATATGGCTACCTTAAGAGAGTCATAGTTACTCCTGTCAGTTGCTCCCCGTTTCACCACAGTCACAATTTTAAGCTTCCTCTCGCCAGTTCCCCTGAAGCGATACCCCATTATCTGTCAACCTATAGACTGTCACAGTACTCCTGGTGGGAGATTCTCGAGTTTGCCGATGTATTTCGCCTGTTGACGAGGCATTTGGCTACCTTAAGAGATCATAGTTACTCCTGTCAGTTGCTCCCCGTTTTACCACAGTCACATTTTCAAGCTTCCTCTAGCCAGTTCACCTGACGCGATACGCCATTGTCTGTCAACCTAATGTCTCTCACAGTACTCCTGCCGTGAGCTTCTCGAGTTTGCCGATGTATTTCGCCTGTTGACGAAGCATTTGGCTACCTTAAGAGAGTCATAGTTACTCCTGTCAGTTGCTCCCCGTTTTACCACAGTCACATTTTCAAGGTTCCACTAGCCAGTTCCCCTGAAGCGATACGCCATTATCTGTTTACCTATAGACTGTCACAGTACTCCTGGTGGGAGCTTCTCGAGATTGCCGATGTATTTCGCCTGTTGACGAGGCATATGGCTACCTTAAGAGAGTCATAGTTACTCCTGTCAGTTGCTCCCCGTTTTACCACTGTCACATTTTCAACGTTCCACGAGCCAGTTCCCCTGAAGCGATACGCTATTATCTGTCAACCTAAAGACTTTCACAGCACTCCTGATGGGAGCTTCTCGAGTTTGCCGATGTATTTCTCCGGTTGACGAGGCATTTGGCTACCTTAAGAGAGTCATAGTTACTCCTGTCAGTTGCTCCCCGTTTTACCTAAGTCACATTTTCAAGCTTCCTCTAGCCAGTTCACCTGACGCGATACGCCATTGTCTGTCAACCTAATGTCTTTCACAGTACTCTTGCCAGGAGCTTCTCGAGTTTGCCGATGTATTTCGCCTGTTGACGAGGCATTTGGCTACCTTAAGAGAGTCATAGTTACTCCTGTCAGTTGCTCCCCGTTTCACCACAGTCACAATTTTATGCTTCCTCTCGCCAGTTCCCCTGAAGCGATACGCCATTATTTGTCAACCTATAGACTGTCACAGTACTCCTGGTGGGAGATTCTCGAGTTTGCCGATGTATTTCGCCTGTTGACGAGGCATTTGGCTACCTTAAGAGATCATAGTTATTCCTGTCAGTTGCTCCCCGTTTTACCACAGTCACATTTTCAAGCTTCCTCTAGCCAGTTCACCTGACGCGATACGCCATTGTCTGTCAACCTAATGTCTTTCACAGTACTCCTGCCGTGAGTTTCTCGAGTTTGCCGATGTATTTCGCCTGTTGACGAAGCATTTGGCTACCTTAAGAGAGTCATAGTTACTCCTGTCAGTTGCTCCCCGTTTTACCACAGTCACATTTTCAAGGTTCCACTAGCCAGTTCCCCTGAAGCGATACGCCATTATCTGTCAACCTATAGACTGTCACAGTACTCCTGGTGGGAGCTTCTCGAGATTGCCGATGTATTTCGCCTGTTGACGAGGCATATGGCTACCTTAAGAGAGTCATAGTTACTCCTGTCAGTTGCTCCCCGTTTTACCACAGTCACATTTTCAAGGTTCCACTAGCCAGTTCCCCTGAAGCGATACGCCATTATCTGTCAACCTATAGACTGTCACAGTACTCCTGGTGGGAGCTTCTCGAGATTGCCGATGTATTTCGCCTGTTGACGAGGCATATGGCTACCTTAAGAGAGTCATAGTTACTCCTGTCAGTTGCTCCCCGATTTACCACAGTCACATTTTCAACGTTCCACCAGCCAGTTCCCCTGAAGCGATACGCCATTATCTGTCAACCTATAGACTGTCACAGTACTCCTGGTGGGAGCTTCTCGAGATTGCCGATGTATTTCGCCAGTTGACGAGGCATATGGCTACCTTAAGAGAGTCATAGTTACTCCTGTCAGTTGCTCCCCGTTTTACCACAGTCACATTTTCAAGGTTCCACTAGCCAGTTCCCCTGAAGCGATACGCCATTATCTGTCAACCTATAGACTGTCACAGTACTCCTGGTGGGAGCTTCTCGAGATTGCCGATGTATTTCGCCTGTTGACGAGGCATATGGCTACCTTAAGAGAGTCATAGTTACTCCTGTCAGTTGCTCCCCGTTTTACCACTGTCACATTTTCAACGTTCCACGAGCCAGTTCCCCTGACGCGATACGCTATTATCTGTCAACCTAAAGACTTTCACAGCACTCCTGATGGGAGCTTCTCGAGATGCCGATGTATTTCTCCGGTTGACGAGGCATTTGGCTACCTTAAGAGAGTCATAGTTACTCCTGTCAGTTGCTCCCCGTTTTACCTAAGTCACATTTTCAAGCTTCCTCTAGCCAGTTCACCTGACGCGATACGCCATTGTCTGTCAACCTAATGTCTTTCACAGTACTCTTGCCAGGAGCTTCTCGAGTTTGCCGATGTATTTCGCCTGTTGACGAGGCATTTGGCTACCTTAAGAGAGTCATAGTTACTCCTGTCAGTTGCTCCCCGTTTCACCACAGTCACAATTTTAAGCTTCCTCTCGCCAGTTCCCCTGAAGCGATACCCCATTATCTGTCAACCTATAGACTGTCACAGTACTCCTGGTGGGAGATTCTCGAGTTTGCCGATGTATTTCGCCTGTTGACGAGGCATTTGGCTACCTTAAGAGATCATAGTTACTCCTGTCAGTTGCTCCCCGTTTTACCACAGTCACATTTTCAAGCTTCCTCTAGCCAGTTCACCTGACGCGATACGCCATTGTCTGTCAACCTAATGTCTCTCACAGTACTCCTGCCGTGAGCTTCTCGAGTTTGCCGATGTATTTCGCCTGTTGACGAAGCATTTGGCTACCTTAAGAGAGTCATAGTTACTCCTGTCAGTTGCTCCCCGTTTTACCACAGTCACATTTTCAAGGTTCCACTAGCCAGTTCCCCTGAAGCGATACGCCATTATCTGTTTACCTATAGACTGTCACAGTACTCCTGGTGGGAGCTTCTCGAGATTGCCGATGTATTTCGCCTGTTGACGAGGCATATGGCTACCTTAAGAGAGTCATAGTTACTCCTGTCAGTTGCTCCCCGTTTTACCACTGTCACATTTTCAACGTTCCACGAGCCAGTTCCCCTGAAGCGATACGCTATTATCTGTCAACCTAAAGACTTTCACAGCACTCCTGATGGGAGCTTCTCGAGTTTGCCGATGTATTTCTCCGGTTGACGAGGCATTTGGCTACCTTAAGAGAGTCATAGTTACTCCTGTCAGTTGCTCCCCGTTTTACCTAAGTCACATTTTCAAGCTTCCTCTAGCCAGTTCACCTGACGCGATACGCCATTGTCTGTCAACCTAATGTCTTTCACAGTACTCTTGCCAGGAGCTTCTCGAGTTTGCCGATGTATTTCGCCTGTTGACGAGGCATTTGGCTACCTTAAGAGAGTCATAGTTACTCCTGTCAGTTGCTCCCCGTTTCACCACAGTCACAATTTTAAGCTTCCTCTCGCCAGTTCCCCTGAAGCGATACCCCATTATCTGTCAACCTATAGACTGTCACAGTACTCCTGGTAGGAGATTCTCGAGTTTGCCGATGTATTTCGCCTGTTGACGAGGCATTTGGCTACCTTAAGAGATCATAGTTACTCCTGTCAGTTGCTCCCCGTTTTACCACAGTCACATTTTCAAGCTTCCTCTAGCCAGTTCACCTGACGCGATACGCCATTGTCTGTCAACCTAATGTCTCTCACAGTACTCCTGCCGTGAGCTTCTCGAGTTTGCCGATGTATTTCGCCTGTTGACGAAGCATTTGGCTACCTTAAGAGAGTCATAGTTACTCCTGTCAGTTGCTCCCCGTTTTACCACAGTCACATTTTCAAGGTTCCACTAGCCAGTTCCCCTGAAGCGATACGCCATTATCTGTTTACCTATAGACTGTCACAGTACTCCTGGTGGGAGCTTCTCGAGATTGCCGATGTATTTCGCCTGTTGACGAGGCATATGGCTACCTTAAGAGAGTCATAGTTACTCCTGTCAGTTGCTCCCCGTTTTACCACTGTCACATTTTCAACGTTCCACGAGCCAGTTCCCCTGAAGCGATACGCTATTATCTGTCAACCTAAAGACTTTCACAGCACTCCTGATGGGAGCTTCTCGAGTTTGCCGATGTATTTCTCCGGTTGACGAGGCATTTGGCTACCTTAAGAGAGTCATAGTTACTCCTGTCAGTTGCTCCCCGTTTTACCTAAGTCACATTTTCAAGCTTCCTCTAGCCAGTTCACCTGACGCGATACGCCATTGTCTGTCAACCTAATGTCTTTCACAGTACTCTTGCCAGGAGCTTCTCGAGTTTGCCGATGTATTTCGCCTGTTGACGAGGCATATGGCTACCTTAAGAGAGTCATAGTTACTCCTGTCAGTTGCTCCCCGTTTCACCACAGTCACAATTTTAAGCTTCCTCTCGCCAGTTCCCCTGAAGCGATACCCCATTATCTGTCAACCTATAGACTGTCACAGTACTCCTGGTGGGAGATTCTCGAGTTTGCCGATGTATTTCGCCTGTTGACGAGGCATTTGGCTACCTTAAGAGATCATAGTTACTCCTGTCAGTTGCTCCCCGTTTTACCACAGTCACATTTTCAAGCTTCCTCTAGCCAGTTCACCTGACGCGATACGCCATTGTCTGTCAACCTAATGTCTCTCACAGTACTCCTGCCGTGAGCTTCTCGAGTTTGCCGATGTATTTCGCCTGTTGACGAAGCATTTGGCTACCTTAAGAGAGTCATAGTTACTCCTGTCAGTTGCTCCCCGTTTTACCACAGTCACATTTTCAAGGTTCCACTAGCCAGTTCCCCTGAAGCGATACGCCATTATCTGTTTACCTATAGACTGTCACAGTACTCCTGGTGGGAGCTTCTCGAGATTGCCGATGTATTTCGCCTGTTGACGAGGCATATGGCTACCTTAAGAGAGTCATAGTTACTCCTGTCAGTTGCTCCCCGTTTTACCACTGTCACATTTTCAACGTTCCACGAGCCAGTTCCCCTGAAGCGATACGCTATTATCTGTCAACCTAAAGACTTTCACAGCACTCCTGATGGGAGCTTCTCGAGTTTGCCGATGTATTTCTCCGGTTGACGAGGCATTTGGCTACCTTAAGAGAGTCATAGTTACTCCTGTCAGTTGCTCCCCGTTTTACCTAAGTCACATTTTCAAGCTTCCTCTAGCCAGTTCACCTGACGCGATACGCCATTGTCTGTCAACCTAATGTCTTTCACAGTACTCTTGCCAGGAGCTTCTCGAGTTTGCCGATGTATTTCGCCTGTTGACGAGGCATTTGGCTACCTTAAGAGAGTCATAGTTACTCCTGTCAGTTGCTCCCCGTTTCACCACAGTCACAATTTTATGCTTCCTCTCGCCAGTTCCCCTGAAGCGATACGCCATTATTTGTCAACCTATAGACTGTCACAGTACTCCTGGTGGGAGATTCTCGAGTTTGCCGATGTATTTCGCCTGTTGACGAGGCATTTGGCTACCTTAAGAGATCATAGTTATTCCTGTCAGTTGCTCCCCGTTTTACCACAGTCACATTTTCAAGCTTCCTCTAGCCAGTTCACCTGACGCGATACGCCATTGTCTGTCAACCTAATGTCTTTCACAGTACTCCTGCCGTGAGCTTCTCGAGTTTGCCGATGTATTTCGCCTGTTGACGAAGCATTTGGCTACCTTAAGAGAGTCATAGTTACTCCTGTCAGTTGCTCCCCGTTTTACCACAGTCACATTTTCAAGGTTCCACTAGCCAGTTCCCCTGAAGCGATACGCCATTATCTGTCAACCTATAGACTGTCACAGTACTCCTGGTGGGAGCTTCTCGAGATTGCCGATGTATTTCGCCTGTTGACGAGGCATATGGCTACCTTAAGAGAGTCATAGTTACTCCTGTCAGTTGCTCCCCGTTTTACCACAGTCACATTTTCAAGGTTCCACTAGCCAGTTCCCCTGAAGCGATACGCCATTATCTGTCAACCTATAGACTGTCACAGTACTCCTGGTGGGAGCTTCTCGAGATTGCCGATGTATTTCGCCTGTTGACGAGGCATATGGCTACCTTAAGAGAGTCATAGTTACTCCTGTCAGTTGCTCCCCGTTTTACCACAGTCACATTTTCAACGTTCCACCAGCCAGTTCCCCTGAAGCGATACGCCATTATCTGTCAACCTATAGACTGTCACAGTACTCCTGGTGGGAGCTTCTCGAGATTGCCGATGTATTTCGCCTGTTGACGAGGCATATGGCTACCTTAAGAGAGTCATAGTTACTCCTGTCAGTTGCTCCCCGTCTTACCACAGTCACATTTTCAAGATTCCACTAGCCAGTTCCCCTGAAGCGATACGCCATTATCTGTCAACCTATAGACTGTCACAGTACTCCTGGTGGGAGCTTCTCGAGATTGCCGATGTATTTCGCCTGTTGACGAGGCATATGGCTACCTTAAGAGAGTCATAGTTACTCCTGTCAGTTGCTCCCCGTTTTACCACTGTCACATTTTCAACGTTCCACGAGCCAGTTCGTCTGACGCGATACGCTATTATCTGTCAACCTAAAGACTTTCACAGCACTCCTGATGGGAGCTTCTCGAGATGCCGATGTATTTCTCCGGTTGACGAGGCATTTGGCTACCTTAAGAGAGTCATAGTTACTCCTGTCAGTTGCTCCCCGTTTTACCTAAGTCACATTTTTAAGCTTCCTCTAGCCAGTTCACCTGACGCGATACGCCATTGTCTGTCAACCTAATGTCTTTCACAGTACTCTTGCCAGGAGCTTCTCGAGTTTGCCGATGTATTTCGCCTGTTGACGAGGCATTTGGCTACCTTAAGAGAGTCATAGTTACTCCTGTCAGTTGCTCCCCGTTTCACCACAGTCACAATTTTAAGCTTCCTCTCGCAAGTTCCCCTGAAGCGATACGCCATTATCTGTCAACCTATAGACTGTCACAGTACTCCTGGTGGGAGATTCTCGAGTTTGCCGATGTATTTCGCCTGTTGACGAGGCATTTGGCTACCTTAAGAGATCATAGTTACTCCTGTCAGTTGCTCCCCGTTTTACCACAGTCACATTTTCAAGCTTCCTCTAGCCAGTTCACCTGACGCGATACGCCATTGTCTGTCAACCTAATGTCTCTCACAGTACTCCTGCCGTGAGCTTCTCGAGTTTGCCGATGTATTTCGCCTGTTGACGAGGCATTTGGCTACCTTAAGAGAGTCATAGTTACTCCTGTCAGTTGCTCCCCGTTTCACCACAGTCACAATTTTAAGCTTCCTCTCGCCAGTTCCCCTGAAGCGATACCCCATTATCTGTCAACCTATAGACTGTCACAGTACTCCTGGTGGGAGATTCTCGAGTTTGCCGATGTATTTCGCCTGTTGACGAGGCATTTGGCTACCTTAAGAGATCATAGTTACTCCTGTCAGTTGCTCCCCGTTTTACCACAGTCACATTTTCAAGCTTCCTCTAGCCAGTTCACCTGACGCGATACGCCATTGTCTGTCAACCTAATGTCTCTCACAGTACTCCTGCCGTGAGCTTCTCGAGTTTGCCGATGTATTTCGCCTGTTGACGAAGCATTTGGCTACCTTAAGAGAGTCATAGTTACTCCTGTCAGTTGCTCCCCGTTTTACCACAGTCACATTTTCAAGGTTCCACTAGCCAGTTCCCCTGAAGCGATACGCCATTATCTGTTTACCTATAGACTGTCACAGTACTCCTGGTGGGAGCTTCTCGAGATTGCCGATGTATTTCGCCTGTTGACGAGGCATATGGCTACCTTAAGAGAGTCATAGTTACTCCTGTCAGTTGCTCCCCGTTTTACCACTGTCACATTTTCAACGTTCCACGAGCCAGTTCCCCTGAAGCGATACGCTATTATCTGTCAACCTAAAGACTTTCACAGCACTCCTGATGGGAGCTTCTCGAGTTTGCCGATGTATTTCTCCGGTTGACGAGGCATTTGGCTACCTTAAGAGAGTCATAGTTACTCCTGTCAGTTGCTCCCCGTTTTACCTAAGTCACATTTTCAAGCTTCCTCTAGCCAGTTCACCTGACGCGATACGCCATTGTCTGTCAACCTAATGTCTTTCACAGTACTCTTGCCAGGAGCTTCTCGAGTTTGCCGATGTATTTCGCCTGTTGACGAGGCATTTGGCTACCTTAAGAGAGTCATAGTTACTCCTGTCAGTTGCTCCCCGTTTCACCACAGTCACAATTTTAAGCTTCCTCTCGCCAGTTCCCCTGAAGCGATACCCCATTATCTGTCAACCTATAGACTGTCACAGTACTCCTGGTAGGAGATTCTCGAGTTTGCCGATGTATTTCGCCTGTTGACGAGGCATTTGGCTACCTTAAGAGATCATAGTTACTCCTGTCAGTTGCTCCCCGTTTTACCACAGTCACATTTTCAAGCTTCCTCTAGCCAGTTCACCTGACGCGATACGCCATTGTCTGTCAACCTAATGTCTCTCACAGTACTCCTGCCGTGAGCTTCTCGAGTTTGCCGATGTATTTCGCCTGTTGACGAAGCATTTGGCTACCTTAAGAGAGTCATAGTTACTCCTGTCAGTTGCTCCCCGTTTTACCACAGTCACATTTTCAAGGTTCCACTAGCCAGTTCCCCTGAAGCGATACGCCATTATCTGTTTACCTATAGACTGTCACAGTACTCCTGGTGGGAGCTTCTCGAGATTGCCGATGTATTTCGCCTGTTGACGAGGCATATGGCTACCTTAAGAGAGTCATAGTTACTCCTGTCAGTTGCTCCCCGTTTTACCACTGTCACATTTTCAACGTTCCACGAGCCAGTTCCCCTGAAGCGATACGCTATTATCTGTCAACCTAAAGACTTTCACAGCACTCCTGATGGGAGCTTCTCGAGTTTGCCGATGTATTTCTCCGGTTGACGAGGCATTTGGCTACCTTAAGAGAGTCATAGTTACTCCTGTCAGTTGCTCCCCGTTTTACCTAAGTCACATTTTCAAGCTTCCTCTAGCCAGTTCACCTGACGCGATACGCCATTGTCTGTCAACCTAATGTCTTTCACAGTACTCTTGCCAGGAGCTTCTCGAGTTTGCCGATGTATTTCGCCTGTTGACGAGGCATTTGGCTACCTTAAGAGAGTCATAGTTACTCCTGTCAGTTGCTCCCCGTTTCACCACAGTCACAATTTTAAGCTTCCTCTCGCCAGTTCCCCTGAAGCGATACCCCATTATCTGTCAACCTATAGACTGTCACAGTACTCCTGGTGGGAGATTCTCGAGTTTGCCGATGTATTTCGCCTGTTGACGAGGCATTTGGCTACCTTAAGAGATCATAGTTACTCCTGTCAGTTGCTCCCCGTTTTACCACAGTCACATTTTCAAGCTTCCTCTAGCCAGTTCACCTGACGCGATACGCCATTGTCTGTCAACCTAATGTCTCTCACAGTACTCCTGCCGTGAGCTTCTCGAGTTTGCCGATGTATTTCGCCTGTTGACGAAGCATTTGGCTACCTTAAGAGAGTCATAGTTACTCCTGTCAGTTGCTCCCCGTTTTACCACAGTCACATTTTCAAGGTTCCACTAGCCAGTTCTCCTGAAGCGATACGCCATTATCTGTTTACCTATAGACTGTCACAGTACTCCTGGTGGGAGCTTCTCGAGATTGCCGATGTATTTCGCCTGTTGACGAGGCATATGGCTACCTTAAGAGAGTCATAGTTACTCCTGTCAGTTGCTCCCCGTTTTACCACTGTCACATTTTCAACGTTCCACGAGCCAGTTCCCCTGAAGCGATACGCTATTATCTGTCAACCTAAAGACTTTCACAGCACTCCTGATGGGAGCTTCTCGAGTTTGCCGATGTATTTCTCCGGTTGACGAGGCATTTGGCTACCTTAAGAGAGTCATAGTTACTCCTGTCAGTTGCTCCCCGTTTTACCTAAGTCACATTTTCAAGCTTCCTCTAGCCAGTTCACCTGACGCGATACGCCATTGTCTGTCAACCTAATGTCTTTCACAGTACTCTTGCCAGGAGCTTCTCGAGTTTGCCGATGTATTTCGCCTGTTGACGAGGCATTTGGCTACCTTAAGAGAGTCATAGTTACTCCTGTCAGTTGCTCCCCGTTTCACCACAGTCACAATTTTATGCTTCCTCTCGCCAGTTCCCCTGAAGCGATACGCCATTATTTGTCAACCTATAGACTGTCACAGTACTCCTGGTGGGAGATTCTCGAGTTTGCCGATGTATTTCGCCTGTTGACGAGGCATTTGGCTACCTTAAGAGATCATAGTTATTCCTGTCAGTTGCTCCCCGTTTTACCACAGTCACATTTTCAAGCTTCCTCTAGCCAGTTCACCTGACGCGATACGCCATTGTCTGTCAACCTAATGTCTTTCACAGTACTCCTGCCGTGAGCTTCTCGAGTTTGCCGATGTATTTCGCCTGTTGACGAAGCATTTGGCTACCTTAAGAGAGTCATAGTTACTCCTGTCAGTTGCTCCCCGTTTTACCACAGTCACATTTTCAAGGTTCCACTAGCCAGTTCCCCTGAAGCGATACGCCATTATCTGTCAACCTATAGACTGTCACAGTACTCCTGGTGGGAGCTTCTCGAGATTGCCGATGTATTTCGCCTGTTGACGAGGCATATGGCTACCTTAAGAGAGTCATAGTTACTCCTGTCAGTTGCTCCCCGTTTTACCACAGTCACATTTTCAAGGTTCCACTAGCCAGTTCCCCTGAAGCGATACGCCATTATCTGTCAACCTATAGACTGTCACAGTACTCCTGGTGGGAGCTTCTCGAGATTGCCGATGTATTTCGCCTGTTGACGAGGCATATGGCTACCTTAAGAGAGTCATAGTTACTCCTGTCAGTTGCTCCCCGTTTTACCACAGTCACATTTTCAACGTTCCACCAGCCAGTTCCCCTGAAGCGATACGCCATTATCTGTCAACCTATAGACTGTCACAGTACTCCTGGTGGGAGCTTCTCGAGATTGCCGATGTATTTCGCCTGTTGACGAGGCATATGGCTACCTTAAGAGAGTCATAGTTACTCCTGTCAGTTGCTCCCCGTCTTACCACAGTCACATTTTCAAGATTCCACTAGCCAGTTCCCCTGAAGCGATACGCCATTATCTGTCAACCTATAGACTGTCACAGTACTCCTGGTGGGAGCTTCTCGAGATTGCCGATGTATTTCGCCTGTTGACGAGGCATATGGCTACCTTAAGAGAGTCATAGTTACTCCTGTCAGTTGCTCCCCGTTTTACCACTGTCACATTTTCAACGTTCCACGAGCCAGTTCGTCTGACGCGATACGCTATTATCTGTCAACCTAAAGACTTTCACAGCACTCCTGATGGGAGCTTCTCGAGATGCCGATGTATTTCTCCGGTTGACGAGGCATTTGGCTACCTTAAGAGAGTCATAGTTACTCCTGTCAGTTGCTCCCCGTTTTACCTAAGTCACATTTTTAAGCTTCCTCTAGCCAGTTCACCTGACGCGATACGCCATTGTCTGTCAACCTAATGTCTTTCACAGTACTCTTGCCAGGAGCTTCTCGAGTTTGCCGATGTATTTCGCCTGTTGACGAGGCATTTGGCTACCTTAAGAGAGTCATAGTTACTCCTGTCAGTTGCTCCCCGTTTCACCACAGTCACAATTTTAAGCTTCCTCTCGCAAGTTCCCCTGAAGCGATACGCCATTATCTGTCAACCTATAGACTGTCACGGTACTCCTGGTGGGAGATTCTCGAGTTTGCCGATGTATTTCGCCTGTTGACGAGGCATTTGGCTACCTTAAGAGATCATAGTTACTCCTGTCAGTTGCTCCCCGTTTTACCACAGTCACATTTTCAAGCTTCCTCTAGCCAGTTCACCTGACGCGATACGCCATTGTCTGTCAACCTAATGTCTCTCACAGTACTCCTGCCGTGAGCTTCTCGAGTTTGCCGATGTATTTCGCCTGTTGACGAAGCATTTGGCTACCTTAAGAGAGTCACAGTTACTCCTGTCAGTTGCTCCCCGTTTTACCACAGTCACATTTTCAAGGTTCCACTAGCCAGTTCCCCTGAAGCGATACGCCATTATCTGTCAACCTATAGACTGTCACAGTACTCCTGGTGGGAGCTTCTCGAGATTGCCGATGTATTTCGCCTGTTGACGAGGCATATGGCTACCTTAAGAGAGTCATAGTTACTCCTGTCAGTTGCTCCCCGTTTTACCACAGTCACATTTTCAACGTTCCACCAGCCAGTTCCCCTGAAGCGATACGCCATTATCTGTCAACCTATAGACTGTCACAGTACTCCTGGTGGGAGCTTCTCGAGATTGCCGATGTATTTCGCCTGTTGACGAGGCATATGGCTACCTTAAGAGAGTCATAGTTACTCCTGTCAGTTGCTCCCCGTTTTACCACAGTCACATTTTCAAGGTTCCACTAGCCAGTTCCCCTGAAGCGATACGCCATTATCTGTCAACCTATAGACTGTCACGGTACTCCTGGTGGGAGCTTCTCGAGATTGCCGATGTATTTCGCCTGTTGACGAGGCATATGGCTACCTTAAGAGAGTCATAGTTACTCCTGTCAGTTGCTCCCCGTCTTACCACAGTCACATTTTCAAGATTCCACTAGCCAGTTCCCCTGAAGCGATACGCCATTATCTGTCAACCTATAGACTGTCACAGTACTCCTGGTGGGAGCTTCTCGAGATTGCCGATGTATTTCGCCTGTTGACGAGGCATATGGCTACCTTAAGAGAGTCATAGTTACTCCTGTCAGTTGCTCCCCGTTTTACCACTGTCACATTTTCAACGTTCCACGAGCCAGTTCGTCTGACGCGATACGCTATTATCTGTCAACCTAAAGACTTTCACAGCACTCCTGATGGGAGCTTCTCGAGATGCCGATGTATTTCTCCGGTTGACGAGGCATTTGGCTACCTTAAGAGAGTCATAGTTACTCCTGTCAGTTGCTCCCCGTTTTACCTAAGTCACATTTTTAAGCTTCCTCTAGCCAGTTCACCTGACGCGATACGCCATTGTCTGTCAACCTAATGTCTTTCACAGTACTCTTGCCAGGAGCTTCTCGAGTTTGCCGATGTATTTCGCCTGTTGACGAGGCATTTGGCTACCTTAAGAGAGTCATAGTTACTCCTGTCAGTTGCTCCCCGTTTCACCACAGTCACAATTTTAAGCTTCCTCTCGCAAGTTCCCCTGAAGCGATACGCCATTATCTGTCAACCTATAGACTGTCACAGTACTCCTGGTGGGAGATTCTCGAGTTTGCCGATGTATTTCGCCTGTTGACGAGGCATTTGGCTACCTTAAGAGATCATAGTTACTCCTGTCAGTTGCTCCCCGTTTTACCACAGTCACATTTTCAAGCTTCCTCTAGCCAGTTCACCTGACGCGATACGCCATTGTCTGTCAACCTAATGTCTCTCACAGTACTCCTGCCGTGAGCTTCTCGAGTTTGCCGATGTATTTCGCCTGTTGACGAAGCATTTGGCTACCTTAAGAGAGTCACAGTTACTCCTGTCAGTTGCTCCCCGTTTTACCACAGTCACATTTTCAAGGTTCCACTAGCCAGTTCCCCTGAAGCGATACGCCATTATCTGTCAACCTATAGACTGTCACAGTACTCCTGGTGGGAGCTTCTCGAGATTGCCGATGTATTTCGCCTGTTGACGAGGCATATGGCTACCTTAAGAGAGTCATAGTTACTCCTGTCAGTTGCTCCCCGTTTTACCACAGTCACATTTTCAACGTTCCACCAGCCAGTTCCCCTGAAGCGATACGCCATTATCTGTCAACCTATAGACTGTCACAGTACTCCTGGTGGGAGCTTCTCGAGATTGCCGATGTATTTCGCCTGTTGACGAGGCATATGGCTACCTTAAGAGAGTCATAGTTACTCCTGTCAGTTGCTCCCCGTTTTACCACAGTCACATTTTCAAGGTTCCACTAGCCAGTTCCCCTGAAGCGATACGCCATTATCTGTCAACCTATAGACTGTCACGGTACTCCTGGTGGGAGCTTCTCGAGATTGCCGATGTATTTCGCCTGTTGACGAGGCATATGGCTACCTTAAGAGAGTCATAGTTACTCCTGTCAGTTGCTCCCCGTTTTACCACTGTCACATTTTCAACGTTCCACGAGCCAGTTCCCCTGACGCGATACGCTATTATCTGTCAACCTAAAGACTTTCACAGTACTCCTGATGGGAGCTTCTCGAGTTTGCCGATGTATTTCTCCGGTTGACGAGGCATTTGGCTACCTTAAGAGAGTCATAGTTACTCCTGTCAGTTGCTCCCCGTTTTACCTAAGTCACATTTTCAAGCTTCCTCTAGCCAGTTCACCTGACGCGATACGCCATTGTCTGTCAACCTAATGTCTTTCACAGTACTCTTGCCAGGAGCTTCTCGAGTTTGCCGATGTATTTCGCCTGTTGACGAGGCATTTGGCTACCTTAAGAGAGTCATAGTTACTCCTGTCAGTTGCTCCCCGTTTCACCACAGTCACAATTTTAAGCTTCCTCTCGCCACTTCCCCTGAAGCGTTACGCCATTATCTGTCAACCTATAGACTGTCACAGTACTCCTGGTGGGAGATTCTCGAGTTTGCCGATGTATTTCGCCTGTTGACGAGGCATTTGGCTACCTTAAGAGATCATAGTTACTCCTGTCAGTTGCTCCCCGTTTTACCACAGACACAGTTTCAAGCTTCCTCTAGCCAGTTCACCTGACGCGATACGCCATTGTCTGTCAACCTAATGTCTTTCACAGTACTCCTGCCGTGAGCTTCTCGAGTTTGCCGATGTATTTCGCCTGTTGACGAAGCATTTGGCTACCTTAAGAGAGTCATAGTTACTCCTGTCAGTTGCTCCCCGTTTTACCACAGTCACATTTTCAAGGTTCCACTAGCCAGTTCCCCTGAAGCGATACGCCATTATCTGTCAACCTATAGACTGTCACAGTACTCCTGGTGGGAGCTTCTCGAGATTGCCGATGTATTTCGCCTGTTGACGAGGCATATGGCTACCTTAAGAGAGTCATAGTTACTCCTGTCAGTTGCTCCCCGTTTTACCACAGTCACATTTTCAAGGTTCCACTAGCCAGTTCACCTGACGCGATACGCCATTGTCTGTCAACTTAATGTCTTTCACAGTACTCCTGCCGTGAGCTTCTCGAGTTTGCCGATGTATTTCGCCTGTTGACGAAGCATTTGGCTACCTTAAGAGAGTCATAGTTACTCCTGTCAGTTGCTCCCCGTTTTACCACAGTCACATTTTCAAGGTTCCACTAGCCAGTTCCCCTGAAGCGATACGCCATTATCTGTCAACCTATAGACTGTCACAGTACTCCTGGTGGGAGCTTCTCGAGATTGCCGATGTATTTCGCCTGTTGACGAGGCATATGGCTACCTTAAGAGAGTCATAGTTACTCCTGTCAGTTGCTCCCCGTTTTACCACAGTCACATTTTCAACGTTCCACCAGCCAGTTCCCCTGAAGCGATACGCCATTATCTGTCAACCTATAGACTGTCACAGTACTCCTGGTGGGAGCTTCTCGAGATTGCCGATGTATTTCGCCTGTTGACGAGGCATATGGCTACCTTAAGAGAGTCATAGTTACTCCTGTCAGTTGCTCCCCGTTTTACCACAGTCACATTTTCAAGGTTCCACTAGCCAGTTCCCCTGAAGCGATACGCCATTATCTGTCAACCTATAGACTGTCACGGTACTCCTGGTGGGAGCTTCTCGAGATTGCCGATGTATTTCGCCTGTTGACGAGGCATATGGCTACCTTAAGAGAGTCATAGTTACTCCTGTCAGTTGCTCCCCGTTTTACCACTGTCACATTTTCAACGTTCCACGAGCCAGTTCCCCTGACGCGATACGCTATTATCTGTCAACCTAAAGACTTTCACAGTACTCCTGATGGGAGCTTCTCGAGTTTGCCGATGTATTTCTCCGGTTGACGAGGCATTTGGCTACCTTAAGAGAGTCATAGTTACTCCTGTCAGTTGCTCCCCGTTTTACCTAAGTCACATTTTCAAGCTTCCTCTAGCCAGTTCACCTGACGCGATACGCCATTGTCTGTCAACCTAATGTCTTTCACAGTACTCTTGCCAGGAGCTTCTCGAGTTTGCCGATGTATTTCGCCTGTTGACGAGGCATTTGGCTACCTTAAGAGAGTCATAGTTACTCCTGTCAGTTGCTCCCCGTTTCACCACAGTCACAATTTTAAGCTTCCTCTCGCCACTTCCCCTGAAGCGTTACGCCATTATCTGTCAACCTATAGACTGTCACAGTACTCCTGGTGGGAGATTCTCGAGTTTGCCGATGTATTTCGCCTGTTGACGAGGCATTTGGCTACCTTAAGAGATCATAGTTACTCCTGTCAGTTGCTCCCCGTTTTACCACAGACACAGTTTCAAGCTTCCTCTAGCCAGTTCACCTGACGCGATACGCCATTGTCTGTCAACCTAATGTCTTTCACAGTACTCCTGCCGTGAGCTTCTCGAGTTTGCCGATGTATTTCGCCTGTTGACGAAGCATTTGGCTACCTTAAGAGAGTCATAGTTACTCCTGTCAGTTGCTCCCCGTTTTACCACAGTCACATTTTCAAGGTTCCACTAGCCAGTTCCCCTGAAGCGATACGCCATTATCTGTCAACCTATAGACTGTCACAGTACTCCTGGTGGGAGCTTCTCGAGATTGCCGATGTATTTCGCCTGTTGACGAGGCATATGGCTACCTTAAGAGAGTCATAGTTACTCCTGTCAGTTGCTCCCCGTTTTACCACAGTCACATTTTCAAGGTTCCACTAGCCAGTTCACCTGACGCGATACGCCATTGTCTGTCAACTTAATGTCTTTCACAGTACTCCTGCCGTGAGCTTCTCGAGTTTGCCGATGTATTTCGCCTGTTGACGAAGCATTTGGCTACCTTAAGAGAGTCATAGTTACTCCTGTCAGTTGCTCCCCGTTTTACCACAGTCACATTTTCAAGGTTCCACTAGCCAGTTCCCCTGAAGCGATACGCCATTATCTGTCAACCTATAGACTGTCACAGTACTCCTGGTGGGAGCTTCTCGAGATTGCCGATGTATTTCGCCAGTTGACGAGGCATATGGCTACCTTAAGAGAGTCATAGTTACTCCTGTCAGTTGCTCCCCGTTTTACCACAGTCACATTTTCAATGTTCCACTAGCCAGTTCCCCTGAAGCGATACGCCATTATCTGTCAACCTATAGACTGTCCCAGTACTCCTGGTGGGAGCTTCTCGAGATTGCCGATGTATTTCGCCTGTTGACGAGGCATATGGCTACCTTAAGAGAGTCATAGTTACTCCTGTCAGTTGCTCCCCGTTTTACCACTGTCACATTTTCAACGTTCCACGAGCCAGTTCCCCTGAAGCGATACGCTATTATCTGTCAACCTAAAGACTTTCACAGCACTCCTGATGGGAGCTTCTCGAGTTTGCCGATGTATTTCTCCGGTTGACGAGGCATTTGGCTACCTTAAGAGAGTCATAGTTACTCCTGTCAGTTGCTCCCCGTTTTACCTAAGTCACATTTTCAAGCTTCCTCTAGCCAGTTCACCTGACGCGATACGCCATTGTCTGTCAACCTAATGTCTTTCACAGTACTCTTGCCAGGAGCTTCTCGAGTTTGCCGATGTATTTCGCCTGTTGACGAGGCATTTGGCTACCTTAAGAGAGTCATAGTTACTCCTGTCAGTTGCTCCCCGTTTCACCACAGTCACAATTTTAAGCTTCCTCTCGCCAGTTCCCCTGAAGCGATACGCCATTATCTGTCAACCTATAGACTGTCACAGTACTCCTGGTGGGAGATTCTCGAGTTTGCCGATGTATTTCGCCTGTTGACGAGGCATTTGGCTACCTTAAGAGATCATAGTTACTCCTGTCAGTTGCTCCCCGTTTTACCACAGTCACATTTTCAAGCTTCCTCTAGCCAGTTCACCTGACGCGATACGCCATTGTCTGTCAACCTAATGTCTCTCACAGTACTCCTGCCGTGAGCTTCTCGAGTTTGCCGATGTATTTCGCCTGTTGACGAAGCATTTGGCTACCTTAAGAGAGTCATAGTTACTCCTGTCAGTTGCTCCCCGTTTTACCACAGTCACATTTTCAAGGTTCCACTAGCCAGTTCCCCTGAAGCGATACGCCATTATCTGTCAACCTATAGACTGTCACAGTACTCCTGGTGGGAGCTTCTCGAGATTGCCGATGTATTTCGCCAGTTGACGAGGCATATGGCTACCTTAAGAGAGTCATAGTTACTCCTGTCAGTTGCTCCCCGTTTTACCACAGTCACATTTTCAATGTTCCACTAGCCAGTTCCCCTGAAGCGATACGCCATTATCTGTCAACCTATAGACTGTCCCAGTACTCCTGGTGGGAGCTTCTCGAGATTGCCGATGTATTTCGCCTGTTGACGAGGCATATGGCTACCTTAAGAGAGTCATAGTTACTCCTGTCAGTTGCTCCCCGTTTTACCACTGTCACATTTTCAACGTTCCACGAGCCAGTTCCCCTGAAGCGATACGCTATTATCTGTCAACCTAAAGACTTTCACAGCACTCCTGATGGGAGCTTCTCGAGTTTGCCGATGTATTTCTCCGGTTGACGAGGCATTTGGCTACCTTAAGAGAGTCATAGTTACTCCTGTCAGTTGCTCCCCGTTTTACCTAAGTCACATTTTCAAGCTTCCTCTAGCCAGTTCACCTGACGCGATACGCCATTGTCTGTCAACCTAATGTCTTTCACAGTACTCTTGCCAGGAGCTTCTCGAGTTTGCCGATGTATTTCGCCTGTTGACGAGGCATTTGGCTACCTTAAGAGAGTCATAGTTACTCCTGTCAGTTGCTCCCCGTTTCACCACAGTCACAATTTTAAGCTTTTCTCTCGCCAGTTCACCTGACGCGATACGCCATTGTCTGTCAACCTAATGTCTCTCACAGTACTCCTGCCGTGAGCTTCTCGAGTTTGCCGATGTATTTCGCCTGTTGACGAAGCATTTGGCTACCTTAAGAGAGTCATAGTTACTCCTGTCAGTTGCTCCCCGTTTTACCACAGTCACATTTTCAAGGTTCCACTAGCCAGTTCCCCTGAAGCGATACGCCATTATCTGTCAACCTATAGACTGTCACAGTACTCCTGGTGGGAGCTTCTCGAGATTGCCGATGTATTTCGCCTGATGACGAGGCATATGGCTACCTTAAGAGAGTCATAGTTACTCCTGTCAGTTGCTCCCCGTTTTACCACAGTCACATTTTCAACGTTCCACTAGCCAGTTCCCCTGAAGCGATACGCCATTATCTGTCAACCTATAGACTGTCACAGTACTCCTGGTGGGAGATTCTCGAGATTGCCAATGTATTTCGCCTGTTGACGAGGCATATGGCTACCTTAAGAGAGTCATAGTTACTCCTGTCAGTTGCTCCCCGTTTTACCACTGTCACATTTTCAACGTTCAACGAGCCAGTTCCCCTGAAGCGATACGCTATTATCTGTCAACCTAAAGACTTTCACAGCACTCCTGATGGGAGCTTCTCGAGTTTGCCGATGTATTTCTCCGGTTGACGAGGCATTTGGCTACCTTAAGAGAGTCATAGTTACTCCTGTCAGTTGCTCCCCGTTTTACCTAAGTCACATTTTCAAGGTTCCACTAGCCAGTTCCCCTGAAGCGATACGCCATTATCTGTCAACCTATAGACTGTCCCAGTACTCCTGGTGGGAGCTTCTCGAGATTGCCGATGTATTTCGCCTGTTGACGAGGCATATGGCTACCTTAAGAGAGTCATAGTTACTCCTGTCAGTTGCTCCCCGTTTTACCACTGTCACATTTTCAACGTTCCACGAGCCAGTTCCCCTGAAGCGATACGCTATTATCTGTCAACCTAAAGACTTTCACAGCACTCCTGATGGGAGCTTCTCGAGTTTGCCGATGTATTTCTCCGGTTGACGAGGCATTTGGCTACCTTAAGAGAGTCATAGTTACTCCTGTCAGTTGCTCCCCGTTTTACCTAAGTCACATTTTCAAGCTTCCTCTAGCCAGTTCACCTGACGCGATACGCCATTGTCTGTCAACCTAATGTCTTTCACAGTACTCTTGCCAGGAGCTTCTCGAGTTTGCCGATGTATTTCGCCTGTTGACGAGGCATTTGGCTACCTTAAGAGAGTCATAGTTACTCCTGTCAGTTGCTCCCCGTTTCACCACAGTCACAATTTTAAGGTTCCTCTCGCCAGTTCCCCTGAAGCGATACGCCATTATCTGTCAACCTATAGACTGTCACAGTACTCCTGGTGGGAGATTCTCGAGTTTGCCGATGTATTTCGCCTGTTGACGAGGCATTTGGCTACCTTAAGAGATCATAGTTACTCCTGTCAGTTGCTCCCCGTTTTACCACAGTCACATTTTCAAGCTTCCTCTAGCCAGTTCACCTGACGCGATACGCCATTGTCTGTCAACCTAATGTCTCTCACAGTACTCCTGCCGTGAGCTTCTCGAGTTTGCCGATGTATTTCGCCTGTTGACGAAGCATTTGGCTACCTTAAGAGAGTCATAGTTACTCCTGTCAGTTGCTCCCCGTTTTACCACAGTCACATTTTCAAGGTTCCACTAGCCAGTTCCCCTGAAGCGATACGCCATTATCTGTCAACCTATAGACTGTCACAGTACTCCTGGTGGGAGCTTCTCGAGATTGCCGATGTATTTCGCCTGTTGACGAGGCATATGGCTACCTTAAGAGAGTCATAGTTACTCCTGTCAGTTGCTCCCCGTTTTACCACAGTCACATTTTCAACGTTCCACTAGCCAGTTCCCCTGAAGCGATACGCCATTATCTGTCAACCTATAGACTGTCACAGTACTCCTGGTGGGAGATTCTCGAGATTGCCAATGTATTTCGCCTGTTGACGAGGCATATGGCTACCTTAAGAGAGTCATAGTTACTCCTGTCAGTTGCTCCCCGTTTTACCACAGTCACATTTTCAACGTTCCACTAGCCAGTTCCCCTGAAGCGATACGCCATTATCTGTCAACCTATAGACTGTCACAGTACTCCTGGTGGGAGATTCTCGAGATTGCCAATGTATTTCGCCTGTTGACGAGGCATATGGCTACCTTAAGAGAGTCATAGTTACTCCTGTCAGTTGCTCCCCGTTTTACCACTGTCACATTTTCAACGTTCAACGAGCCAGTTCCCCTGAAGCGATACGCCATTATCTGTCAACCTATAGACTGTCACAGTACTCCTGGTGGGAGATTCTCGAGTTTGCCGATGTATTTCGCCTGTTGACGAGGCATTTGGCTACCTTAAGAGATCATAGTTACTCCTGTCAGTTGCTCCCCGTTTTACCACAGTCACATTTTCAAGCTTCCTCTTGCCAGTTCACCTGACGCGATACGCCATTGTCTGTCAACCTAATGTCTCTCACAGTACTCCTGCCGTGAGCTTCTCGAGTTTGCCGATGTATTTCGCCTGTTGACGAAGCATTTGGCTACCTTAAGAGAGTCATAGTTACTCCTGTCAGTTGCTCCCCGTTTTACCACAGTCACATTTTCAAGGTTCCACTAGCCAGTTCCCCTGAAGCGATACGCCATTATCTGTCAACCTATAGACTGTCACAGTACTCCTGGTGGGAGCTTCTCGAGATTGCCGATGTATTTCGCCTGATGACGAGGCATATGGCTACCTTAAGAGAGTCATAGTTACTCCTGTCAGTTGCTCCCCGTTTTACCACAGTCACATTTTCAACGTTCCACTAGCCAGTTCCCCTGAAGCGATACGCCATTATCTGTCAACCTATAGACTGTCACAGTACTCCTGGTGGGAGATTCTCGAGATTGCCAATGTATTTCGCCTGTTGACGAGGCATATGGCTACCTTAAGAGAGTCATAGTTACTCCTGTCAGTTGCTCCCCGTTTTACCACTGTCACATTTTCAACGTTCAACGAGCCAGTTCCCCTGAAGCGATACGCTATTATCTGTCAACCTAAAGACTTTCACAGCACTCCTGATGGGAGCTTCTCGAGTTTGCCGATGTATTTCTCCGGTTGACGAGGCATTTGGCTACCTTAAGAGAGTCATAGTTACTCCTGTCAGTTGCTCCCCGTTTTACCTAAGTCACATTTTCAAGGTTCCACTAGCCAGTTCCCCTGAAGCGATACGCCATTATCTGTCAACCTATAGACTGTCCCAGTACTCCTGGTGGGAGCTTCTCGAGATTGCCGATGTATTTCGCCTGTTGACGAGGCATATGGCTACCTTAAGAGAGTCATAGTTACTCCTGTCAGTTGCTCCCCGTTTTACCACTGTCACATTTTCAACGTTCCACGAGCCAGTTCCCCTGAAGCGATACGCTATTATCTGTCAACCTAAAGACTTTCACAGCACTCCTGATGGGAGCTTCTCGAGTTTGCCGATGTATTTCTCCGGTTGACGAGGCATTTGGCTACCTTAAGAGAGTCATAGTTACTCCTGTCAGTTGCTCCCCGTTTTACCTAAGTCACATTTTCAAGCTTCCTCTAGCCAGTTCACCTGACGCGATACGCCATTGTCTGTCAACCTAATGTCTTTCACAGTACTCTTGCCAGGAGCTTCTCGAGTTTGCCGATGTATTTCGCCTGTTGACGAGGCATTTGGCTACCTTAAGAGAGTCATAGTTACTCCTGTCAGTTGCTCCCCGTTTCACCACAGTCACAATTTTAAGGTTCCTCTCGCCAGTTCCCCTGAAGCGATACGCCATTATCTGTCAACCTATAGACTGTCACAGTACTCCTGGTGGGAGATTCTCGAGTTTGCCGATGTATTTCGCCTGTTGACGAGGCATTTGGCTACCTTAAGAGATCATAGTTACTCCTGTCAGTTGCTCCCCGTTTTACCACAGTCACATTTTCAAGCTTCCTCTAGCCAGTTCACCTGACGCGATACGCCATTGTCTGTCAACCTAATGTCTCTCACAGTACTCCTGCCGTGAGCTTCTCGAGTTTGCCGATGTATTTCGCCTGTTGACGAAGCATTTGGCTACCTTAAGAGAGTCATAGTTACTCCTGTCAGTTGCTCCCCGTTTTACCACAGTCACATTTTCAAGGTTCCACTAGCCAGTTCCCCTGAAGCGATACGCCATTATCTGTCAACCTATAGACTGTCACAGTACTCCTGGTGGGAGCTTCTCGAGATTGCCGATGTATTTCGCCTGTTGACGAGGCATATGGCTACCTTAAGAGAGTCATAGTTACTCCTGTCAGTTGCTCCCCGTTTTACCACAGTCACATTTTCAACGTTCCACTAGCCAGTTCCCCTGAAGCGATACGCCATTATCTGTCAACCTATAGACTGTCACAGTACTCCTGGTGGGAGATTCTCGAGATTGCCAATGTATTTCGCCTGTTGACGAGGCATATGGCTACCTTAAGAGAGTCATAGTTACTCCTGTCAGTTGCTCCCCGTTTTACCACAGTCACATTTTCAACGTTCCACTAGCCAGTTCCCCTGAAGCGATACGCCATTATCTGTCAACCTATAGACTGTCACAGTACTCCTGGTGGGAGATTCTCGAGATTGCCAATGTATTTCGCCTGTTGACGAGGCATATGGCTACCTTAAGAGAGTCATAGTTACTCCTGTCAGTTGCTCCCCGTTTTACCACTGTCACATTTTCAACGTTCAACGAGCCAGTTCCCCTGAAGCGATACGCCATTATCTGTCAACCTATAGACTGTCACAGTACTCCTGGTGGGAGATTCTCGAGTTTGCCGATGTATTTCGCCTGTTGACGAGGCATTTGGCTACCTTAAGAGATCATAGTTACTCCTGTCAGTTGCTCCCCGTTTTACCACAGTCACATTTTCAAGCTTCCTCTTGCCAGTTCACCTGACGCGATACGCCATTGTCTGTCAACCTAATGTCTCTCACAGTACTCCTGCCGTGAGCTTCTCGAGTTTGCCGATGTATTTCGCCTGTTGACGAAGCATTTGGCTACCTTAAGAGAGTCATAGTTACTCCTGTCAGTTGCTCCCCGTTTTACCACAGTCACATTTTCAAGGTTCCACTAGCCAGTTCCCCTGAAGCGATACGCCATTATCTGTCAACCTATAGACTGTCACAGTACTCCTGGTGGGAGCTTCTCGAGATTGCCGATGTATTTCGCCTGATGACGAGGCATATGGCTACCTTAAGAGAGTCATAGTTACTCCTGTCAGTTGCTCCCCGTTTTACCACAGTCACATTTTCAACGTTCCACTAGCCAGTTCCCCTGAAGCGATACGCCATTATCTGTCAACCTATAGACTGTCACAGTACTCCTGGTGGGAGATTCTCGAGATTGCCAATGTATTTCGCCTGTTGACGAGGCATATGGCTACCTTAAGAGAGTCATAGTTACTCCTGTCAGTTGCTCCCCGTTTTACCACTGTCACATTTTCAACGTTCAACGAGCCAGTTCCCCTGAAGCGATACGCTATTATCTGTCAACCTAAAGACTTTCACAGCACTCCTGATGGGAGCTTCTCGAGTTTGCCGATGTATTTCTCCGGTTGACGAGGCATTTGGCTACCTTAAGAGAGTCATAGTTACTCCTGTCAGTTGCTCCCCGTTTTACCTAAGTCACATTTTCAAGGTTCCACTAGCCAGTTCCCCTGAAGCGATACGCCATTATCTGTCAACCTATAGACTGTCCCAGTACTCCTGGTGGGAGCTTCTCGAGATTGCCGATGTATTTCGCCTGTTGACGAGGCATATGGCTACCTTAAGAGAGTCATAGTTACTCCTGTCAGTTGCTCCCCGTTTTACCACTGTCACATTTTCAACGTTCCACGAGCCAGTTCCCCTGAAGCGATACGCTATTATCTGTCAACCTAAAGACTTTCACAGCACTCCTGATGGGAGCTTCTCGAGTTTGCCGATGTATTTCTCCGGTTGACGAGGCATTTGGCTACCTTAAGAGAGTCATAGTTACTCCTGTCAGTTGCTCCCCGTTTTACCTAAGTCACATTTTCAAGCTTCCTCTAGCCAGTTCACCTGACGCGATACGCCATTGTCTGTCAACCTAATGTCTTTCACAGTACTCTTGCCAGGAGCTTCTCGAGTTTGCCGATGTATTTCGCCTGTTGACGAGGCATTTGGCTACCTTAAGAGAGTCATAGTTACTCCTGTCAGTTGCTCCCCGTTTCACCACAGTCACAATTTTAAGGTTCCTCTCGCCAGTTCCCCTGAAGCGATACGCCATTATCTGTCAACCTATAGACTGTCACAGTACTCCTGGTGGGAGATTCTCGAGTTTGCCGATGTATTTCGCCTGTTGACGAGGCATTTGGCTACCTTAAGAGATCATAGTTACTCCTGTCAGTTGCTCCCCGTTTTACCACAGTCACATTTTCAAGCTTCCTCTAGCCAGTTCACCTGACGCGATACGCCATTGTCTGTCAACCTAATGTCTCTCACAGTACTCCTGCCGTGAGCTTCTCGAGTTTGCCGATGTATTTCGCCTGTTGACGAAGCATTTGGCTACCTTAAGAGAGTCATAGTTACTCCTGTCAGTTGCTCCCCGTTTTACCACAGTCACATTTTCAAGGTTCCACTAGCCAGTTCCCCTGAAGCGATACGCCATTATCTGTCAACCTATAGACTGTCACAGTACTCCTGGTGGGAGCTTCTCGAGATTGCCGATGTATTTCGCCTGTTGACGAGGCATATGGCTACCTTAAGAGAGTCATAGTTACTCCTGTCAGTTGCTCCCCGTTTTACCACAGTCACATTTTCAACGTTCCACTAGCCAGTTCCCCTGAAGCGATACGCCATTATCTGTCAACCTATAGACTGTCACAGTACTCCTGGTGGGAGATTCTCGAGATTGCCAATGTATTTCGCCTGTTGACGAGGCATATGGCTACCTTAAGAGAGTCATAGTTACTCCTGTCAGTTGCTCCCCGTTTTACCACAGTCACATTTTCAACGTTCCACTAGCCAGTTCCCCTGAAGCGATACGCCATTATCTGTCAACCTATAGACTGTCCCAGTACTCCTGGTGGGAGCTTCTCGAGATTGCCAATGTATTTCGCCTGTTGACGAGGCATATGGCTACCTTAAGAGAGTCATAGTTACTCCTGTCAGTTGCTCCCCGTTTTACCACTGTCACATTTTCAACGTTCCACGAGCCAGTTCCCCTGAAGCGATACGCTATTATCTGTCAACCTAAAGACTTTCACAGCACTCCTGATGGGAGCTTCTCGAGTTTGCCGATGTATTTCTCCGGTTGACGAGGCATTTGGCTACCTTAAGAGAGTCATAGTTACTCCTGTCAGTTGCTCCCCGTTTTACCTAAGTCACATTTTCAAGCTTCCTCTAGCCAGTTCACCTGACGCGATACGCCATTGTCTGTCAACCTAATGTCTTTCACAGTACTCTTGCCAGGAGCTTCTCGAGTTTGCCGATGTATTTCGCCTGTTGACGAGGCATTTGGCTACCTTAAGAGAGTCATAGTTACTCCTGTCAGTTGCTCCCCGTTTCACCACAGTCACAATTTTAAGGTTCCTCTCGCCAGTTCCCCTGAAGCGATACGCCATTATCTGTCAACCTATAGACTGTCACAGTACTCCTGGTGGGAGATTCTCGAGTTTGCCGATGTATTTCGCCTGTTGACGAGGCATTTGGCTACCTTAAGAGATCATAGTTACTCCTGTCAGTTGCTCCCCGTTTTACCACAGTCACATTTTCAAGCTTCCTCTAGCCAGTTCACCTGACGCGATACGCCATTGTCTGTCAACCTAATGTCTCTCACAGTACTCCTGCCGTGAGCTTCTCGAGTTTGCCGATGTATTTCGCCTGTTGACGAAGCATTTGGCTACCTTAAGAGAGTCATAGTTACTCCTGTCAGTTGCTCCCCGTTTTACCACAGTCACATTTTCAAGGTTCCACTAGCCAGTTCCCCTGAAGCGATACGCCATTATCTGTCAACCTATAGACTGTCACAGTACTCCTGGTGGGAGCTTCTCGAGATTGCCGATGTATTTCGCCTGTTGACGAGGCATATGGCTACCTTAAGAGAGTCATAGTTACTCCTGTCAGTTGCTCCCCGTTTTACCACAGTCACATTTTCAACGTTCCACTAGCCAGTTCCCCTGAAGCGATACGCCATTATCTGTCAACCTATAGACTGTCACAGTACTCCTGGTGGGAGATTCTCGAGATTGCCAATGTATTTCGCCTGTTGACGAGGCATATGGCTACCTTAAGAGAGTCATAGTTACTCCTGTCAGTTGCTCCCCGTTTTACCACAGTCACATTTTCAACGTTCCACTAGCCAGTTCCCCTGAAGCGATACGCCATTATCTGTCAACCTATAGACTGTCACAGTACTCCTGGTGGGAGATTCTCGAGATTGCCAATGTATTTCGCCTGTTGACGAGGCATATGGCTACCTTAAGAGAGTCATAGTTACTCCTGTCAGTTGCTCCCCGTTTTACCACTGTCACATTTTCAACGTTCAACGAGCCAGTTCCCCTGAAGCGATACGCCATTATCTGTCAACCTATAGACTGTCACAGTACTCCTGGTGGGAGATTCTCGAGTTTGCCGATGTATTTCGCCTGTTGACGAGGCATTTGGCTACCTTAAGAGATCATAGTTACTCCTGTCAGTTGCTCCCCGTTTTACCACAGTCACATTTTCAAGCTTCCTCTTGCCAGTTCACCTGACGCGATACGCCATTGTCTGTCAACCTAATGTCTCTCACAGTACTCCTGCCGTGAGCTTCTCGAGTTTGCCGATGTATTTCGCCTGTTGACGAAGCATTTGGCTACCTTAAGAGAGTCATAGTTACTCCTGTCAGTTGCTCCCCGTTTTACCACAGTCACATTTTCAAGGTTCCACTAGCCAGTTCCCCTGAAGCGATACGCCATTATCTGTCAACCTATAGACTGTCACAGTACTCCTGGTGGGAGCTTCTCGAGATTGCCGATGTATTTCGCCTGATGACGAGGCATATGGCTACCTTAAGAGAGTCATAGTTACTCCTGTCAGTTGCTCCCCGTTTTACCACAGTCACATTTTCAACGTTCCACTAGCCAGTTCCCCTGAAGCGATACGCCATTATCTGTCAACCTATAGACTGTCACAGTACTCCTGGTGGGAGATTCTCGAGATTGCCAATGTATTTCGCCTGTTGACGAGGCATATGGCTACCTTAAGAGAGTCATAGTTACTCCTGTCAGTTGCTCCCCGTTTTACCACTGTCACATTTTCAACGTTCAACGAGCCAGTTCCCCTGAAGCGATACGCTATTATCTGTCAACCTAAAGACTTTCACAGCACTCCTGATGGGAGCTTCTCGAGTTTGCCGATGTATTTCTCCGGTTGACGAGGCATTTGGCTACCTTAAGAGAGTCATAGTTACTCCTGTCAGTTGCTCCCCGTTTTACCTAAGTCACATTTTCAAGGTTCCACTAGCCAGTTCCCCTGAAGCGATACGCCATTATCTGTCAACCTATAGACTGTCCCAGTACTCCTGGTGGGAGCTTCTCGAGATTGCCGATGTATTTCGCCTGTTGACGAGGCATATGGCTACCTTAAGAGAGTCATAGTTACTCCTGTCAGTTGCTCCCCGTTTTACCACTGTCACATTTTCAACGTTCCACGAGCCAGTTCCCCTGAAGCGATACGCTATTATCTGTCAACCTAAAGACTTTCACAGCACTCCTGATGGGAGCTTCTCGAGTTTGCCGATGTATTTCTCCGGTTGACGAGGCATTTGGCTACCTTAAGAGAGTCATAGTTACTCCTGTCAGTTGCTCCCCGTTTTACCTAAGTCACATTTTCAAGCTTCCTCTAGCCAGTTCACCTGACGCGATACGCCATTGTCTGTCAACCTAATGTCTTTCACAGTACTCTTGCCAGGAGCTTCTCGAGTTTGCCGATGTATTTCGCCTGTTGACGAGGCATTTGGCTACCTTAAGAGAGTCATAGTTACTCCTGTCAGTTGCTCCCCGTTTCACCACAGTCACAATTTTAAGGTTCCTCTCGCCAGTTCCCCTGAAGCGATACGCCATTATCTGTCAACCTATAGACTGTCACAGTACTCCTGGTGGGAGATTCTCGAGTTTGCCGATGTATTTCGCCTGTTGACGAGGCATTTGGCTACCTTAAGAGATCATAGTTACTCCTGTCAGTTGCTCCCCGTTTTACCACAGTCACATTTTCAAGCTTCCTCTAGCCAGTTCACCTGACGCGATACGCCATTGTCTGTCAACCTAATGTCTCTCACAGTACTCCTGCCGTGAGCTTCTCGAGTTTGCCGATGTATTTCGCCTGTTGACGAAGCATTTGGCTACCTTAAGAGAGTCATAGTTACTCCTGTCAGTTGCTCCCCGTTTTACCACAGTCACATTTTCAAGGTTCCACTAGCCAGTTCCCCTGAAGCGATACGCCATTATCTGTCAACCTATAGACTGTCACAGTACTCCTGGTGGGAGCTTCTCGAGATTGCCGATGTATTTCGCCTGTTGACGAGGCATATGGCTACCTTAAGAGAGTCATAGTTACTCCTGTCAGTTGCTCCCCGTTTTACCACAGTCACATTTTCAACGTTCCACTAGCCAGTTCCCCTGAAGCGATACGCCATTATCTGTCAACCTATAGACTGTCACAGTACTCCTGGTGGGAGATTCTCGAGATTGCCAATGTATTTCGCCTGTTGACGAGGCATATGGCTACCTTAAGAGAGTCATAGTTACTCCTGTCAGTTGCTCCCCGTTTTACCACAGTCACATTTTCAACGTTCCACTAGCCAGTTCCCCTGAAGCGATACGCCATTATCTGTCAACCTATAGACTGTCACAGTACTCCTGGTGGGAGATTCTCGAGATTGCCAATGTATTTCGCCTGTTGACGAGGCATATGGCTACCTTAAGAGAGTCATAGTTACTCCTGTCAGTTGCTCCCCGTTTTACCACTGTCACATTTTCAACGTTCAACGAGCCAGTTCCCCTGAAGCGATACGCCATTATCTGTCAACCTATAGACTGTCACAGTACTCCTGGTGGGAGATTCTCGAGTTTGCCGATGTATTTCGCCTGTTGACGAGGCATTTGGCTACCTTAAGAGATCATAGTTACTCCTGTCAGTTGCTCCCCGTTTTACCACAGTCACATTTTCAAGCTTCCTCTTGCCAGTTCACCTGACGCGATACGCCATTGTCTGTCAACCTAATGTCTCTCACAGTACTCCTGCCGTGAGCTTCTCGAGTTTGCCGATGTATTTCGCCTGTTGACGAAGCATTTGGCTACCTTAAGAGAGTCATAGTTACTCCTGTCAGTTGCTCCCCGTTTTACCACAGTCACATTTTCAAGGTTCCACTAGCCAGTTCCCCTGAAGCGATACGCCATTATCTGTCAACCTATAGACTGTCACAGTACTCCTGGTGGGAGCTTCTCGAGATTGCCGATGTATTTCGCCTGATGACGAGGCATATGGCTACCTTAAGAGAGTCATAGTTACTCCTGTCAGTTGCTCCCCGTTTTACCACAGTCACATTTTCAACGTTCCACTAGCCAGTTCCCCTGAAGCGATACGCCATTATCTGTCAACCTATAGACTGTCACAGTACTCCTGGTGGGAGATTCTCGAGATTGCCAATGTATTTCGCCTGTTGACGAGGCATATGGCTACCTTAAGAGAGTCATAGTTACTCCTGTCAGTTGCTCCCCGTTTTACCACTGTCACATTTTCAACGTTCAACGAGCCAGTTCCCCTGAAGCGATACGCTATTATCTGTCAACCTAAAGACTTTCACAGCACTCCTGATGGGAGCTTCTCGAGTTTGCCGATGTATTTCTCCGGTTGACGAGGCATTTGGCTACCTTAAGAGAGTCATAGTTACTCCTGTCAGTTGCTCCCCGTTTTACCTAAGTCACATTTTCAAGGTTCCACTAGCCAGTTCCCCTGAAGCGATACGCCATTATCTGTCAACCTATAGACTGTCCCAGTACTCCTGGTGGGAGCTTCTCGAGATTGCCGATGTATTTCGCCTGTTGACGAGGCATATGGCTACCTTAAGAGAGTCATAGTTACTCCTGTCAGTTGCTCCCCGTTTTACCACTGTCACATTTTCAACGTTCCACGAGCCAGTTCCCCTGAAGCGATACGCTATTATCTGTCAACCTAAAGACTTTCACAGCACTCCTGATGGGAGCTTCTCGAGTTTGCCGATGTATTTCTCCGGTTGACGAGGCATTTGGCTACCTTAAGAGAGTCATAGTTACTCCTGTCAGTTGCTCCCCGTTTTACCTAAGTCACATTTTCAAGCTTCCTCTAGCCAGTTCACCTGACGCGATACGCCATTGTCTGTCAACCTAATGTCTTTCACAGTACTCTTGCCAGGAGCTTCTCGAGTTTGCCGATGTATTTCGCCTGTTGACGAGGCATTTGGCTACCTTAAGAGAGTCATAGTTACTCCTGTCAGTTGCTCCCCGTTTCACCACAGTCACAATTTTAAGGTTCCTCTCGCCAGTTCCCCTGAAGCGATACGCCATTATCTGTCAACCTATAGACTGTCACAGTACTCCTGGTGGGAGATTCTCGAGTTTGCCGATGTATTTCGCCTGTTGACGAGGCATTTGGCTACCTTAAGAGATCATAGTTACTCCTGTCAGTTGCTCCCCGTTTTACCACAGTCACATTTTCAAGCTTCCTCTAGCCAGTTCACCTGACGCGATACGCCATTGTCTGTCAACCTAATGTCTCTCACAGTACTCCTGCCGTGAGCTTCTCGAGTTTGCCGATGTATTTCGCCTGTTGACGAAGCATTTGGCTACCTTAAGAGAGTCATAGTTACTCCTGTCAGTTGCTCCCCGTTTTACCACAGTCACATTTTCAAGGTTCCACTAGCCAGTTCCCCTGAAGCGATACGCCATTATCTGTCAACCTATAGACTGTCACAGTACTCCTGGTGGGAGCTTCTCGAGATTGCCGATGTATTTCGCCTGTTGACGAGGCATATGGCTACCTTAAGAGAGTCATAGTTACTCCTGTCAGTTGCTCCCCGTTTTACCACAGTCACATTTTCAACGTTCCACTAGCCAGTTCCCCTGAAGCGATACGCCATTATCTGTCAACCTATAGACTGTCACAGTACTCCTGGTGGGAGATTCTCGAGATTGCCAATGTATTTCGCCTGTTGACGAGGCATATGGCTACCTTAAGAGAGTCATAGTTACTCCTGTCAGTTGCTCCCCGTTTTACCACTGTCACATTTTCAACGTTCAACGAGCCAGTTCCCCTGAAGCGATACGCTATTATCTGTCAACCTAAAGACTTTCACAGCACTCCTGATGGGAGCTTCTCGAGTTTGCCGATGTATTTCTCCGGTTGACGAGGCATTTGGCTACCTTAAGAGAGTCATAGTTACTCCTGTCAGTTGCTCCCCGTTTTACCTAAGTCACATTTTCAAGCTTCCTCTAGCCAGTTCACCTGACGCGATACGCCATTGTCTGTCAACCTAATGTCTTTCACAGTACTCTTGCCAGGAGCTTCTCGAGTTTGCCGATGTATTTCGCCTGTTGACGAGGCATTTGGCTACCTTAAGAGAGTCATAGTTACTCCTGTCAGTTGCTCCCCGTTTCACCACAGTCACAATTTTAAGCTTCCTCTCGCCAGTTCCCCTGAAGCGATACGCCATTATTTGTCAACCTATAGACTGTCACAGTACTCCTGGTGGGAGATTCTCGAGTTTGCCGATGTATTTCGCCTGTTGACGAGGCATTTGGCTACCTTAAGAGATCATAGTTATTCCTGTCAGTTGCTCCCCGTTTTACCACAGTCACATTTTCAAGCTTCCTCTAGCCAGTTCACCTGACGCGATACGCCATTGTCTGTCAACCTAATGTCTTTCACAGTACTTCTGCCGTGAGCTTCTCGAGTTTGCCGATGTATTTCGCCTGTTGACGAAGCATTTGGCTACCTTAAGAGAGTCATAGTTACTCCTGTCAGTTGCTCCCCGTTTTACCACAGTCACATTTTCAAGGTTCCACTAGCCAGTTCCCCTGAAGCGATACGCCATTATCTGTCAACCTATAGACTGTCACAGTACTCCTGGTGGGAGCTTCTCGAGATTGCCGATGTATTTCGCCTGATGACGAGGCATATGGCTACCTTAAGAGAGTCATAGTTACTCCTGTCAGTTGCTCCCCGTTTTACCACAGTCACATTTTCAACGTTCCACTAGCCAGTTCCCCTGAAGCGATACGCCATTATCTGTCAACCTATAGACTGTCACAGTACTCCTGGTGGGAGATTCTCGAGATTGCCAATGTATTTCGCCTGTTGACGAGGCATATGGCTACCTTAAGAGAGTCATAGTTACTCCTGTCAGTTGCTCCCCGTTTTACCACTGTCACATTTTCAACGTTCAACGAGCCAGTTCCCCTGAAGCGATACGCTATTATCTGTCAACCTAAAGACTTTAACAGCACTCCTGATGGGAGCTTCTCGAGTTTGCCGATGTATTTCTCCGGTTGACGAGGCATTTGGCTACCTTAAGAGAGTCATAGTTACTCCTGTCAGTTGCTCCCCGTTTTACCACAGTCACATTTTCAAGGTTCCACTAGCCAGTTCCCCTGAAGCGATACGCCATTATCTGTCAACCTATAGACTGTCACAGTACTCCTGGTGGGAGCTTCTCGAGATTGCCGATGTATTTCGCCTGTTGACGAGGCAAATGGCTACCTTAAGAGAGTCATAGTTACTCCTGTCAGTTGCTCCCCGTTTTACCACAGTCACATTTTCAACGTTCCACTAGCCAGTTCCCCTGAAGAGATACGCCATTATCTGTCAACCTATAGACTGTCACAGTACTCCTGGTGGGAGCTTCTCGAGATTGCCGATGTATTTCGCCTGTTGACGAGGCATATGGCTACCTTAAGAGAGTCATAGTTACTCCTGTCAGTTGCTCCCCGTTTTACCACAGTCACATTTTCAAGGTTCCACTAGCCAGTTCCCCTGAAGCGATACGCCATTATCTGTCAACCTATAGACTGTCACAGTACTCCTGGTGGGAGCTTCTCGAGATTGCCGATGTATTTCGCCTGTTGACGAGGCATATGGCTACCTTAAGAGAGTCATAGTTACTCCTGTCAGTTGCTCCCCGTTTTACCACAGTCACATTTTCAAGGTTCCACTAGCCAGTTCCCCTGAAGCGATACGCCATTATCTGTCAACCTATAGACTGTCACAGTACTCCTGGTGGGAGATTCTCGAGTTTGCCGATGTATTTCGCCTGTTGACGAGGCATTTGGCTACCTTAAGAGATCATAGTTACTCCTGTCAGTTGCTCCCCGTTTTACCACAGTCACATTTTCAAGCTTCCTCTAGCCAGTTCACCTGACGCGATACGCCATTGTCTGTCAACCTAATGTCTCTCACAGTACTCCTGCCGTGAGCTTCTCGAGTTTGCCGATGTATTTCGCCTGTTGACGAAGCATTTGGCTACCTTAAGAGAGTCATAGTTACTCCTGTCAGTTGCTCCCCGTTTTACCACAGTCACATTTTCAAGGTTCCACTAGCCAGTTCCCCTGAAGCGATACGCCATTATCTGTCAACCTATAGACTGTCACAGTACTCCTGGTGGGAGCTTCTCGAGATTGCCGATGTATTTCGCCTGATGACGAGGCATATGGCTACCTTAAGAGAGTCATAGTTACTCCTGTCAGTTGCTCCCCGTTTTACCACAGTCACATTTTCAACGTTCCACTAGCCAGTTCCCCTGAAGCGATACGCCATTATCTGTCAACCTATAGACTGTCACAGTACTCCTGGTGGGAGATTCTCGAGATTGCCAATGTATTTCGCCTGTTGACGAGGCATATGGCTACCTTAAGAGAGTCATAGTTACTCCTGTCAGTTGCTCCCCGTTTTACCACTGTCACATTTTCAACGTTCAACGAGCCAGTTCCCCTGAAGCGATACGCTATTATCTGTCAACCTAAAGACTTTAACAGCACTCCTGATGGGAGCTTCTCGAGTTTGCCGATGTATTTCTCCGGTTGACGAGGCATTTGGCTACCTTAAGAGAGTCATAGTTACTCCTGTCAGTTGCTCCCCGTTTTACCACAGTCACATTTTCAAGGTTCCACTAGCCAGTTCCCCTGAAGCGATACGCCATTATCTGTCAACCTATAGACTGTCCCAGTACTCCTGGTGGGAGCTTCTCGAGATTGCCGATGTATTTCGCCTGTTGACGAGGCATATGGCTACCTTAAGAGAGTCATAGTTACTCCTGTCAGTTGCTCCCCGTTTTACCACTGTCACATTTTCAACGTTCCACGAGCCAGTTCCCCTGAAGCGATACGCTATTATCTGTCAACCTAAAGACTTTCACAGCACTCCTGATGGGAGCTTCTCGAGTTTGCCGATGTATTTCTCCGGTTGACGAGGCATTTGGCTACCTTAAGAGAGTCATAGTTACTCCTGTCAGTTGCTCCCCGTTTTACCTAAGTCACATTTTCAAGCTTCCTCTAGCCAGTTCACCTGACGCGATACGCCATTGTCTGTCAACCTAATGTCTTTCACAGTACTCTTGCCAGGAGCTTCTCGAGTTTGCCGATGTATTTCGCCTGTTGACGAGGCATTTGGCTACCTTAAGAGAGTCGTAGTTACTCCTGTCAGTTGCTCCCCGTTTCACCACAGTCACAATTTTAAGCTTCCTCTCGCCAGTTCCCCTGAAGCGATACGCCATTATCTGTCAACCTATAGACTGTCACAGTACTCCTGGTGGGAGATTCTCGAGTTTGCCGATGTATTTCGCCTGTTGACGAGGCATTTGGCTACCTTAAGAGATCATAGTTACTCCTGTCAGTTGCTCCCCGTTTTACCACAGTCACATTTTCAAGCTTCCTCTAGCCAGTTCACCTGACGCGATACGCCATTGTCTGTCAACCTAATGTCTCTCACAGTACTCCTGCCGTGAGCTTCTCGAGTTTGCCGATGTATTTCGCCTGTTGACGAAGCATTTGGCTACCTTAAGAGAGTCATAGTTACTCCTGTCAGTTGCTCCCCGTTTTACCACAGTCACATTTTCAAGGTTCCACTAGCCAGTTCCCCTGAAGCGATACGCCATTATCTGTCAACCTATAGACTGTCACAGTACTCCTGGTGGGAGCTTCTCGAGATTGCCGATGTATTTCGCCTGTTGACGAGGCATATGGCTACCTTAAGAGAGTCATAGTTACTCCTGTCAGTTGCTCCCCGTTTTACCACAGTCACATTTTCAACGTTCCACTAGCCAGTTCCCCTGAAGCGATACGCCATTATCTGTCAACCTATAGACTGTCACAGTACTCCTGGTGGGAGATTCTCGAGATTGCCAATGTATTTCGCCTGTTGACGAGGCATATGGCTACCTTAAGAGAGTCATAGTTACTCCTGTCAGTTGCTCCCCGTTTTACCACTGTCACATTTTCAACGTTCAACGAGCCAGTTCCCCTGAAGCGATACGCTATTATCTGTCAACCTAAAGACTTTCACAGCACTCCTGATGGGAGCTTCTCGAGTTTGCCGATGTATTTCTCCGGTTGACGAGGCATTTGGCTACCTTAAGAGAGTCATAGTTACTCCTGTCAGTTGCTCCCCGTTTTACCTAAGTCACATTTTCAAGCTTCCTCTAGCCAGTTCACCTGACGCGATACGCCATTGTCTGTCAACCTAATGTCTTTCACAGTACTCTTGCCAGGAGCTTCTCGAGTTTGCCGATGTATTTCGCCTGTTGACGAGGCATTTGGCTACCTTAAGAGAGTCATAGTTACTCCTGTCAGTTGCTCCCCGTTTCACCACAGTCACAATTTTAAGCTTCCTCTCGCCAGTTCCCCTGAAGCGATACGCCATTATTTGTCAACCTATAGACTGTCACAGTACTCCTGGTGGGAGATTCTCGAGTTTGCCGATGTATTTCGCCTGTTGACGAGGCATTTGGCTACCTTAAGAGATCATAGTTATTCCTGTCAGTTGCTCCCCGTTTTACCACAGTCACATTTTCAAGCTTCCTCTAGCCAGTTCACCTGACGCGATACGCCATTGTCTGTCAACCTAATGTCTTTCACAGTACTCCTGCCGTGAGCTTCTCGAGTTTGCCGATGTATTTCGCCTGTTGACGAAGCATTTGGCTACCTTAAGAGAGTCATAGTTACTCCTGTCAGTTGCTCCCCGTTTTACCACAGTCACATTTTCAAGGTTCCACTAGCCAGTTCCCCTGAAGCGATACGCCATTATCTGTCAACCTATAGACTGTCACAGTACTCCTGGTGGGAGCTTCTCGAGATTGCCGATGTATTTCGCCTGTTGACGAGGCAAATGGCTACCTTAAGAGAGTCATAGTTACTCCTGTCAGTTGCTCCCCGTTTTACCACAGTCACATTTTCAACGTTCCACTAGCCAGTTCCCCTGAAGAGATACGCCATTATCTGTCAACCTATAGACTGTCACAGTACTCCTGGTGGGAGCTTCTCGAGATTGCCGATGTATTTCGCCTGTTGACGAGGCATATGGCTACCTTAAGAGAGTCATAGTTACTCCTGTCAGTTGCTCCCCGTTTTACCACAGTCACATTTTCAAGGTTCCACTAGCCAGTTCCCCTGAAGCGATACGCCATTATCTGTCAACCTATAGACTGTCACAGTACTCCTGGTGGGAGCTTCTCGAGATTGCCGATGTATTTCGCCTGTTGACGAGGCATATGGCTACCTTAAGAGAGTCATAGTTACTCCTGTCAGTTGCTCCCCGTTTTACCACAGTCACATTTTCAAGGTTCCACTAGCCAGTTCCCCTGAAGCGATACGCCATTATCTGTCAACCTATAGACTGTCACAGTACTCCTGGTGGGAGATTCTCGAGTTTGCCGATGTATTTCGCCTGTTGACGAGGCATTTGGCTACCTTAAGAGATCATAGTTACTCCTGTCAGTTGCTCCCCGTTTTACCACAGTCACATTTTCAAGCTTCCTCTAGCCAGTTCACCTGACGCGATACGCCATTGTCTGTCAACCTAATGTCTCTCACAGTACTCCTGCCGTGAGCTTCTCGAGTTTGCCGATGTATTTCGCCTGTTGACGAAGCATTTGGCTACCTTAAGAGAGTCATAGTTACTCCTGTCAGTTGCTCCCCGTTTTACCACAGTCACATTTTCAAGGTTCCACTAGCCAGTTCCCCTGAAGCGATACGCCATTATCTGTCAACCTATAGACTGTCACAGTACTCCTGGTGGGAGCTTCTCGAGATTGCCGATGTATTTCGCCTGTTGACGAGGCATATGGCTACCTTAAGAGAGTCATAGTTACTCCTGTCAGTTGCTCCCCGTTTTACCACAGTCACATTTTCAACGTTCCACGAGCCAGTTCCCCTGAAGCGATACGCTATTATCTGTCAACCTAAAGACTTTCACAGCACTCCTGATGGGAGCTTCTCGAGTTTGCCGATGTATTTCTCCGGTTGACGAGGCATTTGGCTACCTTAAGAGAGTCATAGTTACTCCTGTCAGTTGCTCCCCGTTTTACCTAAGTCACATTTTCAAGCTTCCTCTAGCCAGTTCACCTGACGCGATACGCCATTGTCTGTCAACCTAATGTCTTTCACAGTACTCTTGCCAGGAGCTTCTCGAGTTTGCCGATGTATTTCGCCTGTTGACGAGGCATTTGGCTACCTTAAGAGAGTCATAGTTACTCCTGTCAGTTGCTCCCCGTTTCACCACAGTCACAATTTTAAGCTTCCTCTCGCCAGTTCCCCTGAAGCGATACGCCATTATTTGTCAACCTATAGACTGTCACAGTACTCCTGGTGGGAGATTCTCGAGTTTGCCGATGTATTTCGCCTGTTGACGAGGCATTTGGCTACCTTAAGAGATCATAGTTATTCCTGTCAGTTGCTCCCCGTTTTACCACAGTCACATTTTCAAGCTTCCTCTAGCCAGTTCACCTGACGCGATACGCCATTGTCTGTCAACCTAATGTCTTTCACAGTACTCCTGCCGTGAGCTTCTCGAGTTTGCCGATGTATTTCGCCTGTTGACGAAGCATTTGGCTACCTTAAGAGAGTCATAGTTACTCCTGTCAGTTGCTCCCCGTTTTACCACAGTCACATTTTCAAGGTTCCACTAGCCAGTTCCCCTGAAGCGATACGCCATTATCTGTCAACCTATAGACTGTCACAGTACTCCTGGTGGGAGCTTCTCGAGATTGCCGATGTATTTCGCCTGTTGACGAGGCAAATGGCTACCTTAAGAGAGTCATAGTTACTCCTGTCAGTTGCTCCCCGTTTTACCACAGTCACATTTTCAACGTTCCACTAGCCAGTTCCCCTGAAGAGATACGCCATTATCTGTCAACCTATAGACTGTCACAGTACTCCTGGTGGGAGCTTCTCGAGATTGCCGATGTATTTTGCCTGTTGACGAGGCATATGGCTACCTTAAGAGAGTCATAGTTACTCCTGTCAGTTGCTCCCCGTTTTACCACAGTCACATTTTCAAGGTTCCACTAGCCAGTTCCCCTGAAGCGATACGCCATTATCTGTCAACCTATAGACTGTCACAGTACTCCTGGTGGGAGCTTCTCGAGATTGCCGATGTATTTCGCCTGTTGACGAGGCATATGGCTACCTTAAGAGAGTCATAGTTACTCCTGTCAGTTGCTCCCCGTTTTACCACAGTCACATTTTCAAGGTTCCACTAGCCAGTTCCCCTGCAGCGATACGCCATTATCTGTCAACCTATAGACTGTCACAGTACTCCTGGTGGGAGATTCTCGAGTTTGCCGATGTATTTCGCCTGTTGACGAGGCATTTGGCTACCTTAAGAGATCATAGTTACTCCTGTCAGTTGCTCCCCGTTTTACCACAGTCACATTTTCAAGCTTCCTCTAGCCAGTTCACCTGACGCGATACGCCATTGTCTGTCAACCTAATGTCTCTCACAGTACTCCTGCCGTGAGCTTCTCGAGTTTGCCGATGTATTTCGCCTGTTGACGAAGCATTTGGCTACCTTAAGAGAGTCATAGTTACTCCTGTCAGTTGCTCCCCGTTTTACCACAGTCACATTTTCAAGGTTCCACTAGCCAGTTCCCCTGAAGCGATACGCCATTATCTGTCAACCTATAGACTGTCACAGTACTCCTGGTGGGAGCTTCTCGAGATTGCCGATGTATTTCGCCTGTTGACGAGGCATATGGCTACCTTAAGAGAGTCATAGTTACTCCTGTCAGTTGCTCCCCGTTTTACCACAGTCACATTTTCAACGTTCCACCAGCCAGTTCCCCTGAAGCGATACGCCATTATCTGTCAACCTATAGACTGTCAAAGTACTCCTGGTGGGAGCTTCTCGAGATTGCCGATGTATTTCGCCTGTTGACGAGTTATATGGCTACCTTAAGAGAGTCATAGTTACTCCTGTCAGTTGCTCCCCGTTTTACCACAGTCACATTTTCAAGGTTCCACTAGCCAGTTCCCCTGAAGCGATACGCCATTATCTGTCAACCTATAGACTGTCACGGTACTCCTGGTGGGAGCTTCTCGAGATTGCCGATGTATTTCGCCTGTTGACGAGGCATATGGCTACCTTAAGAGAGTCATAGTTACTCCTGTCAGTTGCTCCCCGTTTTACCACTGTCACATTTTCAACGTTCCACGAGCCAGTTCCCCTGACGCGATACGCTATTATCTGTCAACCTAAAGACTTTCACAGTACTCCTGATGGGAGCTTCTCGAGTTTGCCGATGTATTTCTCCGGTTGACGAGGCATTTGGCTACCTTAAGAGAGTCATAGTTACTCCTGTCAGTTGCTCCCCGTTTTACCTAAGTCACATTTTCAAGCTTCCTCTAGCCAGTTCACCTGACGCGATACGCCATTGTCTGTCAACCTAATGTCTTTCACAGTACTCTTGCCAGGAGCTTCTCGAGTTTGCCGATGTATTTCGCCTGTTGACGAGGCATTTGGCTACCTTAAGAGAGTCATAGTTACTCCTGTCAGTTGCTCCCCGTTTCACCACAGTCACAATTTTAAGCTTCCTCTCGCCACTTCCCCTGAAGCGTTACGCCATTATCTGTCAACCTATAGACTGTCACAGTACTCCTGGTGGGAGATTCTCGAGTTTGCCGATGTATTTCGCCTGTTGACGAGGCATTTGGCTACCTTAAGAGATCATAGTTACTCCTGTCAGTTGCTCCCCGTTTTACCACAGACACAGTTTCAAGCTTCCTCTAGCCAGTTCACCTGACGCGATACGCCATTGTCTGTCAACCTAATGTCTTTCACAGTACTCCTGCCGTGAGCTTCTCGAGTTTGCCGATGTATTTCGCCTGTTGACGAAGCATTTGGCTACCTTAAGAGAGTCATAGATACTCCTGTCAGTTGCTCCCCGTTTTACCACAGTCACATTTTCAAGGTTCCACTAGCCAGTTCCCCTGAAGCGATACGCCATTATCTGTCAACCTATAGACTGTCACAGTACTCCTGGTGGGAGCTTCTCGAGATTGCCGATGTATTTCGCCTGTTGACGAGGCATATGGCTACCTTAAGAGAGTCATAGTTACTCCTGTCAGTTGCTCCCCGTTTTACCTAAGTCACATTTTCAAGCTTCCTCTAGCCAGTTCACCTGACGCGATACGCCATTGTCTGTCAACCTAATGTCTTTCACAGTACTCTAGCCAGGAGCTTCTCGAGTTTGCCGATGTATTTCGCCTGTTGACGAGGCATTTGGCTACCTTAAGAGAGTCATAGTTACTCCTGTCAGTTGCTCCCCGTTTCACCACAGTCACAATTTTAAGCTTCCTCTCGCCACTTCCCCTGAAGCGTTACGCCATTATCTGTCAACCTATAGACTGTCACAGTACTCCTGGTGGGAGATTCTCGAGTTTGCCGATGTATTTCGCCTGTTGACGAGGCATTTGGCTACCTTAAGAGATCATAGTTACTCCTGTCAGTTGCTCCCCGTTTTACCACAGACACAGTTTCAAGCTTCCTCTAGCCAGTTCACCTGACGCGATACGCCATTGTCTGTCAACATAATGTCTTTCACAGTACTCCTGCCGTGAGCTTCTCGAGTTTGCCGATGTATTTCGCCTGTTGACGAAGCATTTGGCTACCTTAAGAGAGTCATAGTTACTCCTGTCAGTTGCTCCCCGTTTTACCACAGTCACATTTTCAAGGTTCCACTAGCCAGTTCCCCTGAAGCGATACGCCATTATCTGTCAACCTATAGACTGTCACAGTACTCCTGGTGGGAGCTTCTCGAGATTGCCGATGTATTTCGCCTGTTGACGAGGCATATGGCTACCTTAAGAGAGTCATAGTTACTCCTGTCAGTTGCTCCCCGTTTTACCACAGTCACATTTTCAAGGTTCCACTAGCCAGTTCACCTGACGCGATACGCCATTGTCTGTCAACTTAATGTCTTTCACAGTACTCCTGCCGTGAGCTTCTCGAGTTTGCCGATGTATTTCGCCTGTTGACGAAGCATTTGGCTACCTTAAGAGAGTCATAGTTACTCCTGTCAGTTGCTCCCCGTTTTACCACAGTCACATTTTCAAGGTTCCACTAGCCAGTTCCCCTGAAGCGATACGCCATTATCTGTCAACCTATAGACTGTCACAGTACTCCTGGTGGGAGCTTCTCGAGATTGCCGATGTATTTCGCCAGTTGACGAGGCATATGGCTACCTTAAGAGAGTCATAGTTACTCCTGTCAGTTGCTCCCCGTTTTACCACAGTCACATTTTCAATGTTCCACTAGCCAGTTCCCCTGAAGCGATACGCCATTATCTGTCAACCTATAGACTGTCCCAGTACTCCTGGTGGGAGCTTCTCGAGATTGCCGATGTATTTCGCCTGTTGACGAGGCATATGGCTACCTTAAGAGAGTCATCGTTACTCCTGTCAGTTGCTCCCCGTTTTACCACTGTCACATTTTCAACGTTCCACGAGCCAGTTCCCCTGAAGCGATACGCTATTATCTGTCAACCTAAAGACTTTCACAGCACTCCTGATGGGAGCTTCTCGAGTTTGCCGATGTATTTCTCCGGTTGACGAGGCATTTGGCTACCTTAAGAGAGTCATAGTTACTCCTGTCAGTTGCTCCCCGTTTTACCTAAGTCACATTTTCAAGCTTCCTCTAGCCAGTTCACCTGACGCGATACGCCATTGTCTGTCAACCTAATGTCTTTCACAGTACTCTTGCCAGGAGCTTCTCGAGTTTGCCGATGTATTTCGCCTGTTGACGAGGCATTTGGCTACCTTAAGAGAGTCATAGTTACTCCTGTCAGTTGCTCCCCGTTTCACCACAGTCACAATTTTAAGCTTCCTCTCGCCAGTTCCCCTGAAGCGATACGCCATTATCTGTCAACCTATAGACTGTCACAGTACTCCTGGTGGGAGATTCTCGAGTTTGCCGATGTATTTCGCCTGTTGACGAGGCATTTGGCTACCTTAAGAGATCATAGTTACTCCTGTCAGTTGCTCCCCGTTTTACCACAGTCACATTTTCAAGCTTCCTCTAGCCAGTTCACCTGACGCGATACGCCATTGTCTGTCAACCTAATGTCTCTCACAGTACTCCTGCCGTGAGCTTCTCGAGTTTGCCGATGTATTTCGCCTGTTGACGAAGCATTTGGCTACCTTAAGAGAGTCATAGTTACTCCTGTCAGTTGCTCCCCGTTTTACCACAGTCACATTTTCAAGGTTCCACTAGCCAGTTCCCCTGAAGCGATACGCCATTATCTGTCAACCTATAGACTGTCACAGTACTCCTGGTGGGAGCTTCTCGAGATTGCCGATGTATTTCGCCTGATGACGAGGCATATGGCTACCTTAAGAGAGTCATAGTTACTCCTGTCAGTTGCTCCCCGTTTTACCACAGTCACATTTTCAACGTTCCACTAGCCAGTTCCCCTGAAGCGATACGCCATTATCTGTCAACCTATAGACTGTCACAGTACTCCTGGTGGGAGATTCTCGAGATTGCCAATGTATTTCGCCTGTTGACGAGGCATATGGCTACCTTAAGAGAGTCATAGTTACTCCTGTCAGTTGCTCCCCGTTTTACCACTGTCACATTTTCAACGTTCAACGAGCCAGTTCCCCTGAAGCGATACGCTATTATCTGTCAACCTAAAGACTTTCACAGCACTCCTGATGGGAGCTTCTCGAGTTTGCCGATGTATTTCTCCGGTTGACGAGGCATTTGGCTACCTTAAGAGAGTCATAGTTACTCCTGTCAGTTGCTCCCCGTTTTACCTAAGTCACATTTTCAAGGTTCCACTAGCCAGTTCCCCTGAAGCGATACGCCATTATCTGTCAACCTATAGACTGTCCCAGTACTCCTGGTGGGAGCTTCTCGAGATTGCCGATGTATTTCGCCTGTTGACGAGGCATATGGCTACCTTAAGAGAGTCATAGTTACTCCTGTCAGTTGCTCCCCGTTTTACCACTGTCACATTTTCAACGTTCCACGAGCCAGTTCCCCTGAAGCGATACGCTATTATCTGTCAACCTAAAGACTTTCACAGCACTCCTGATGGGAGCTTCTCGAGTTTGCCGATGTATTTCTCCGGTTGACGAGGCATTTGGCTACCTTAAGAGAGTCATAGTTACTCCTGTCAGTTGCTCCCCGTTTTACCTAAGTCACATTTTCAAGCTTCCTCTAGCCAGTTCACCTGACGCGATACGCCATTGTCTGTCAACCTAATGTCTTTCACAGTACTCTTGCCAGGAGCTTCTCGAGTTTGCCGATGTATTTCGCCTGTTGACGAGGCATTTGGCTACCTTAAGAGAGTCATAGTTACTCCTGTCAGTTGCTCCCCGTTTCACCACAGTCACAATTTTAAGCTTCCTCTCGCCAGTTCCCCTGAAGCGATACGCCATTATCTGTCAACCTATAGACTGTCACAGTACTCCTGGTGGGAGATTCTCGAGTTTGCCGATGTATTTCGCCTGTTGACGAGGCATTTGGCTACCTTAAGAGATCATAGTTACTCCTGTCAGTTGCTCCCCGTTTTACCACAGTCACATTTTCAAGCTTCCTCTAGCCAGTTCACCTGACGCGATACGCCATTGTCTGTCAACCTAATGTCTCTCACAGTACTCCGGCCGTGAGCTTCTCGAGTTTGCCGATGTATTTCGCCTGTTGACGAAGCATTTGGCTACCTTAAGAGAGTCATAGTTACTCCTGTCAGTTGCTCCCCGTTTTACCACAGTCACATTTTCAAGGTTCCACTAGCCAGTTCCCCTGAAGCGATACGCCATTATCTGTCAACCTATAGACTGTCACAGTACTCCTGGTGGGAGCTTCTCGAGATTGCCGATGTATTTCGCCTGATGACGAGGCATATGGCTACCTTAAGAGAGTCATAGTTACTCCTGTCAGTTGCTCCCCGTTTTACCACAGTCACATTTTCAACGTTCCACTAGCCAGTTCCCCTGAAGCGATACGCCATTATCTGTCAACCTATAGACTGTCACAGTACTCCTGGTGGGAGATTCTCGAGATTGCCAATGTATTTCGCCTGTTGACGAGGCATATGGCTACCTTAAGAGAGTCATAGTTACTCCTGTCAGTTGCTCCCCGTTTTACCACTGTCACATTTTCAACGTTCAACGAGCCAGTTCCCCTGAAGCGATACGCTATTATCTGTCAACCTAAAGACTTTCACAGCACTCCTGATGGGAGCTTCTCGAGTTTGCCGATGTATTTCTCCGGTTGACGAGGCATTTGGCTACCTTAAGAGAGTCATAGTTACTCCTGTCAGTTGCTCCCCGTTTTACCTAAGTCACATTTTCAAGGTTCCACTAGCCAGTTCCCCTGAAGCGATACGCCATTATCTGTCAACCTATAGACTGTCCCAGTACTCCTGGTGGGAGCTTCTCGAGATTGCCGATGTATTTCGCCTGTTGACGAGGCATATGGCTACCTTAAGAGAGTCATAGTTACTCCTGTCAGTTGCTCCCCGTTTTACCACTGTCACATTTTCAACGTTCCACGAGCCAGTTCCCCTGAAGCGATACGCTATTATCTGTCAACCTAAAGACTTTCACAGCACTCCTGATGGGAGCTTCTCGAGTTTGCCGATGTATTTCTCCGGTTGACGAGGCATTTGGCTACCTTAAGAGAGTCATAGTTACTCCTGTCAGTTGCTCCCCGTTTTACCTAAGTCACATTTTCAAGCTTCCTCTAGCCAGTTCACCTGACGCGATACGCCATTGTCTGTCAACCTAATGTCTTTCACAGTACTCTTGCCAGGAGCTTCTCGAGTTTGCCGATGTATTTCGCCTGTTGACGAGGCATTTGGCTACCTTAAGAGAGTCATAGTTACTCCTGTCAGTTGCTCCCCGTTTCACCACAGTCACAATTTTAAGCTTCCTCTCGCCAGTTCCCCTGAAGCGATACGCCATTATCTGTCAACCTATAGACTGTCACAGTACTCCTGGTGGGAGATTCTCGAGTTTGCCGATGTATTTCGCCTGTTGACGAGGCATTTGGCTACCTTAAGAGATCATAGTTACTCCTGTCAGTTGCTCCCCGTTTTACCACAGTCACATTTTCAAGCTTCCTCTAGCCAGTTCACCTGACGCGATACGCCATTGTCTGTCAACCTAATGTCTCTCACAGTACTCCTGCCGTGAGCTTCTCGAGTTTGCCGATGTATTTCGCCTGTTGACGAAGCATTTGGCTACCTTAAGAGAGTCATAGTTACTCCTGTCAGTTGCTCCCCGTTTTACCACAGTCACATTTTCAAGGTTCCACTAGCCAGTTCCCCTGAAGCGATACGCCATTATCTGTCAACCTATAGACTGTCACAGTACTCCTGGTGGGAGCTTCTCGAGATTGCCGATGTATTTCGCCTGTTGACGAGGCATATGGCTACCTTAAGAGAGTCATAGTTACTCCTGTCAGTTGCTCCCCGTTTTACCACAGTCACATTTTCAACGTTCCACTAGCCAGTTCCCCTGAAGCGATACGCCATTATCTGTCAACCTATAGACTGTCACAGTACTCCTGGTGGGAGATTCTCGAGATTGCCAATGTATTTCGCCTGTTGACGAGGCATATGGCTACCTTAAGAGAGTCATAGTTACTCCTGTCAGTTGCTCCCCGTTTTACCACTGCCACATTTTCAACGTTCAACGAGCCAGTTCCCCTGAAGCGATACGCTATTATCTGTCAACCTAAAGACTTTCACAGCACTCCTGATGGGAGCTTCTCGAGTTTGCCGATGTATTTCTCCGGTTGACGAGGCATTTGGCTACCTTAAGAGAGTCATAGTTACTCCTGTCAGTTGCTCCCCGTTTTACCACTGTCACATTTTCAACGTTCCACGAGCCAGTTCCCCTGACGCGATACGCTATTATCTGTCAACCTAAAGACTTTCACAGCACTCCTGATGGGAGCTTCTCGAGTTTGCCGATGTATTTCTCCGGTTGACGAGGCATTTGGCTACCTTAAGAGAGTCATAGTTACTCCTGTCAGTTGCTCCCCGTTTTACCTAAGTCACATTTTCAAGCTTCCTCTAGCCAGTTCACCTGACGCGATACGCCATTGTCTGTCAACCTAATGTCTTTCACAGTACTCTTGCCAGGAGCTTCTCGAGTTTGCCGATGTATTTCGCCTGTTGACGAGGCATTTGGCTACCTTAAGAGAGTCATAGTTACTCCTGTCAGTTGCTCCCCGTTTCACCACAGTCACAATTTTAAGCTTCCTCTCGCCACTTCCCCTGAAGCGATACGCCATTATCTGTCAACCTATACACTGTCACAGTACTCCTGGTGGGAGATTCTCGAGTTTGCCGATGTATTTCGCCTGTTGACGAGGCATTTGGCTACCTTAAGAGATCATAGTTACTCCTGTCAGTTGCTCCCCGTTTTCCCACAGACACAGTTTCAAGCTTCCTCTAGCCAGTTCACCTGACGCGATACGCCATTGTCTGTCAACCTAAAGTCTTTCACAGTACTCCTGCCGTGAGCTTCTCGAGTTTGCCGATGTATTTCGCCTGTTGACGAAGCATTTGGCTACCTTAAGAGAGTCATAGTTACTCCTGTCAGTTGCTCCCCGTTTTACCACAGTCACATTTTCAAGGTTCCACTAGCCAGTTCCCCTGAAGCGATACGCCATTATCTGTCAACCTATAGACTGTCACAGTACTCCTGGTGGGAGCTTCTCGAGATTGCCGATGTATTTCGCCTGTTGACGAGGCATATGGCTACCTTAAGAGAGTCATAGTTACTCCTGTCAGTTGCTCCCCGTTTTACCACAGTCACATTTTCAAGGTTCCTCTCGCCAGTTCACCTGACGCGATACGCCATTGTCTGTCAACCTAATGTCTTTCACAGTACTCCTGCCGTGAGCTTCTCGAGTTTGCCGATGTATTTCGCCTGTTGACGAAGCATTTGGCTACCTTAAGAGAGTCATAGTTACTCCTGTCAGTTGCTCCCCGTTTTACCACAGTCACATTTTCAAGGTTCCACTAGCCAGTTCCCCTGAAGCGATACGCCATTATCTGTCAACCTATAGACTGTCACAGTACTCCTGGTGGGAGCTTCTCGAGATTGCCGATGTATTTCGCCAGTTGACGAGGCATATGGCTACCTTAAGAGAGTCATAGTTACTCCTGTCAGTTGCTCCCCGTTTTACCACAGTCACATTTTCAAGGTTCCACTAGCCAGTTCCCCTGAAGCGATACGCCATTATCTGCCAACCTATAGACTGTCACAGTACTCCTGGTGGGAGCTTCTCGAGATTGCCGATGTATTTCGCCTGTTGACGAGGCATATGGCTACCTTAAGAGAGTCATAGTTACTCCTGTCAGTTGCTCCCCGTTTTACCACTGTCACATTTTCAACGTTCCACGAGCCAGTTCCCCTGAAGCGATACGCTATTATCTGTCAACCTAAAGACTTTCACAGCACTCCTGATGGGAGCGTCTCGAGTTTGCCGATGTATTTCTCCGGTTGACGAGGCATTTGGCTACCTTAAGAGAGTCATAGTTACTCCTGTCAGTTGCTCCCCGTTTTACCTAAGTCACATTTTCAAACTTCCTCTAGCCAGTTCACCTGACGCGATACGCCATTGTCTGTCAACCTAATGTCTTTCACAGTACTCCTGCCGTGAGCTTCTCGAGTTTGCCGATGTATTTCGCCTGTTGACGAAGCATTTGGCTACCTTAAGAGAGTCATAGTTACTCCTGTCAGTTGCTCCCCGTTTTACCACAGTCACATTTTCAAGGTTCCACTAGCCAGTTCCCCTGAAGCGATACGCCATTATCTGTCAACCTATAGACTGTCACAGTACTCCTGGTGGGAGCTTCTCGAGATTGCCGATGTATTTCGCCTGTTGACGAGGCAAATGGCTACCTTAAGAGAGTCATAGTTACTCCTGTCAGTTGCTCCCCGTTTTACCACAGTCACATTTTCAACGTTCCACTAGCCAGTTCCCCTGAAGAGATACGCCATTATCTGTCAACCTATAGACTGTCACAGTACTCCTGGTGGGAGCTTCTCGAGATTGCCGATGTATTTCGCCTGTTGACGAGGCATATGGCTACCTTAAGAGAGTCATAGTTACTCCTGTCAGTTGCTCCCCGTTTTACCACAGTCACATTTTCAAGGTTCCACTAGCCAGTTCCCCTGAAGCGATACGCCATTATCTGTCAACCTATAGACTGTCACAGTACTCCTGGTGGGAGCTTCTCGAGATTGCCGATGTATTTCGCCTGTTGACGAGGCATATGGCTACCTTAAGAGAGTCATAGTTACTCCTGTCAGTTGCTCCCCGTTTTACCACTGTCACATTTTCAACGTTCCACGAGCCAGTTCCCCTGACGCGATACGCTATTATCTGTCAACCTAAAGACTTTCACAGCACTCCTGATGGGAGCTTCTCGAGTTTGCCGATGTATTTCTCCGGTTGACGAGGCATTTGGCTACCTTAAGAGAGTCATAGTTACTCCTGTCAGTTGCTCCCCGTTTTACCTAAGTCACATTTTCAAGCTTCCTCTAGCCAGTTCACCTGACGCGATACGCCATTGTCTGTCAACCTAATGTCTTTCACAGTACTCTTGCCAGGAGCTTCTCGAGTTTGCCGATGTATTTCGCCTGTTGACGAGGCATTTGGCTACCTTAAGAGAGTCATAGTTACTCCTGTCAGTTGCTCCCCGTTTCACCACAGTCACAATTTTAAGCTTCCTCTCGCCACTTCCCCTGAAGCGATACGCCATTATCTGTCAACCTATAGACTGTCACAGTACTCCTGGTGGGAGATTCTCGAGTTTGCCGATGTATTTCGCCTGTTGACGAGGCATTTGGCTACCTTAAGAGATCATAGTTACTCCTGTCAGTTGCTCCCCGTTTTACCACAGACACAGTTTCAAGCTTCCTCTAGCCAGTTCACCTGACGCGATACGCCATTGTCTGTCAACCTAATGTCTTTCACAGTACTCCTGCCGTGAGCTTCTCGAGTTTGCCGATGTATTTCGCCTGTTGACGAAGCATTTGGCTACCTTAAGAGAGTCATAGTTACTCCTGTCAGTTGCTCCCCGTTTTACCACAGTCACATTTTCAAGGTTCCACTAGCCAGTTCCCCTGAAGCGATACGCCATTATCTGTCAACCTATAGACTGTCACAGTACTCCTGGTGGGAGCTTCTCGAGATTGCCGATGTATTTCGCCTGTTGACGAGGCATATGGCTACCTTAAGAGAGTCATAGTTACTCCTGTCAGTTGCTCCCCGTTTTACCACAGTCACATTTTCAAGGTTCCACTAGCCAGTTCACCTGACGCGATACGCCATTGTCTGTCAACCTAATGTCTTTCACAGTACTCCTGCCGTGAGCTTCTCGAGTTTGCCGATGTATTTCGCCTGTTGACGAAGCATTTGGCTACCTTAAGAGAGTCATAGTTACTCCTGTCAGTTGCTCCCCGTTTTACCACAGTCACATTTTCAAGGTTCCACTAGCCAGTTCCCCTGAAGCGATACGCCATTATCTGTCAACCTATAGACTGTCACAGTACTCCTGGTGGGAGCTTCTCGAGATTGCCGATGTATTTCGCCAGTTGACGAGGCATATGGCTACCTTAAGAGAGTCATAGTTACTCCTGTCAGTTGCTCCCCGTTTTACCACAGTCACATTTTCAAGGTTCCACTAGCCAGTTCCCCTGAAGCGATACGCCATTATCTGTCAACCTATAGACTGTCACAGTACTCCTGGTGGGAGCTTCTCGAGATTGCCGATGTATTTCGCCTGTTGACGAGGCATATGGCTACCTTAAGAGAGTCATAGTTACTCCTGTCAGTTGCTCCCCGTTTTACCACTGTCACATTTTCAACGTTCCACGAGCCAGTTCCCCTGAAGCGATACGCTATTATCTGTCAACCTAAAGACTTTCACAGCACTCCTGATGGGAGCGTCTCGAGTTTGCCGATGTATTTCTCCGGTTGACGAGGCATTTGGCTACCTTAAGAGAGTCATAGTTACTCCTGTCAGTTGCTCCCCGTTTTACCTAAGTCACATTTTCAAACTTCCTCTAGCCAGTTCACCTGACGCGATACGCCATTGTCTGTCAACCTAATGTCTTTCACAGTACTCTTGCCAGGAGCTTCTCGAGTTTGCCGATGTATTTCGCCTGTTGACGAGGCATTTGGCTACCTTAAGAGAGTCATAGTTACTCCTGTCAGTTGCTCCCCGTTTCACCACAGTCACAATTTTAAGCTTCCTCTCGCCAGTTCCCCTGAAGCGATACGCCATTATCTGTCAACCTATAGACTGTCACAGTACTCCTGGTGGGAGATTCTCGAGTTTGCCGATGTATTTCGCCTGTTGACGAGGCATTTGGCTACCTTAAGAGATCATAGTTACTCCTGTCAGTTGCTCCCCGTTTTACCACAGACACAGTTTCAAGCTTCCTCTAGCCAGTTCACCTGACGCGATACGCCATTGTCTGTCAACCTAATGTCTTTCACAGTACTCCTGCCGTGAGCTTCTCGAGTTTGCCGATGTATTTCGCCTGTTGACGAGGCATATGGCTACCTTAAGAGAGTCATAGTTACTCCTGTCAGTTGCTCCCCGTTTTACCACAGTCACATTTTCAAGGTTCCACTAGCCAGTTCCCCTGAAGCGATACGCCATTATCTGTCAACCTATAGACTGTCACAGTACTCCTGGTGGGAGCTTCTCGAGATTGCCGATGTATTTCGCCTGTTGACGAGGCATATGGCTACCTTAAGAGAGTCATAGTTACTCCTGTCAGTTGCTCCCCGTTTTACCACTGTCACATTTTCAACGTTCCACGAGCCAGTTCCCCTGACGCGATACGCTATTATCTGTCAACCTAAAGACTTTCACAGCACTCCTGATGGGAGCTTCTCGAGTTTGCCGATGTATTTCTCCGGTTGACGAGGCATTTGGCTACCTTAAGAGAGTCATAGTTACTCCTGTCAGTTGCTCCCCGTTTTACCTAAGTCACATTTTCAAGCTTCCTCTAGCCAGTTCACCTGACGCGATACGCCATTGTCTGTCAACCTAATGTCTTTCACAGTACTCTTGCCAGGAGCTTCTCGAGTTTGCCGATGTATTTCGCCTGTTGACGAGGCATTTGGCTACCTTAAGAGAGTCATAGTTACTCCTGTCAGTTGCTCCCCGTTTCACCACAGTCACAATTTTAAGCTTCCTCTCGCCACTTCCCCTGAAGCGATACGCCATTATCTGTCAACCTATAGACTGTCACAGTACTCCTGGTGGGAGATTCTCGAGTTTGCCGATGTATTTCGCCTGTTGACGAGGCATTTGGCTACCTTAAGAGATCATAGTTACTCCTGTCAGTTGCTCCCCGTTTTACCACAGACACAGTTTCAAGCTTCCTCTAGCCAGTTCACCTGACGCGATACGCCATTGTCTGTCAACCTAATGTCTTTCACAGTACTCCTGCCGTGAGCTTCTCGAGTTTGCCGATGTATTTCGCCTGTTGACGAAGCATTTGGCTACCTTAAGAGAGTCATAGTTACTCCTGTCAGTTGCTCCCCGTTTTACCACAGTCACATTTTCAAGGTTCCACTAGCCAGTTCCCCTGAAGCGATACGCCATTATCTGTCAACCTATAGACTGTCACAGTACTCCTGGTGGGAGCTTCTCGAGATTGCCGATGTATTTCGCCTGTTGACGAGGCATATGGCTACCTTAAGAGAGTCATAGTTACTCCTGTCAGTTGCTCCCCGTTTTACCACAGTCACATTTTCAAGGTTCCACTAGCCAGTTCACCTGACGCGATACGCCATTGTCTGTCAACCTAATGTCTTTCACAGTACTCCTGCCGTGAGCTTCTCGAGTTTGCCGATGTATTTCGCCTGTTGACGACGCATTTGGCTACCTTAAGAGAGTCATAGTTACTCCTGTCAGTTGCTCCCCGTTTTACCACAGTCACATTTTCAAGGTTCCACTAGCCAGTTCCCCTGAAGCGATACGCCATTATCTGTCAACCTATAGACTGTCACAGTACTCCTGGTGGGAGCTTCTCGAGATTGCCGATGTATTTCGCCAGTTGACGAGGCATATGGCTACCTTAAGAGAGTCATAGTTACTCCTGTCAGTTGCTCCCCGTTTTACCACAGTCACATTTTCAAGGTTCCACTAGCCAGTTCCCCTGAAGCGATACGCCATTATCTGTCAACCTATAGACTGTCACAGTACTCCTGGTGGGAGCTTCTCGAGATTGCCGATGTATTTCGCCTGTTGACGAGGCATATGGCTACCTTAAGAGAGTCATAGTTACTCCTGTCAGTTGCTCCCCGTTTTACCACTGTCACATTTTCAACGTTCCACGAGCCAGTTCCCCTGAAGCGATACGCTATTATCTGTCAACCTAAAGACTTTCACAGCACTCCTGATGGGAGCGTCTCGAGTTTGCCGATGTATTTCTCCGGTTGACGAGGCATTTGGCTACCTTAAGAGAGTCATAGTTACTCCTGTCAGTTGCTCCCCGTTTTACCTAAGTCACATTTTCAAACTTCCTCTAGCCAGTTCACCTGACGCGATACGCCATTGTCTGTCAACCTAATGTCTTTCACAGTACTCTTGCCAGGAGCTTCTCGAGTTTGCCGATGTATTTCGCCTGTTGACGAGGCATTTGGCTACCTTAAGAGAGTCATAGTTACTCCTGTCAGTTGCTCCCCGTTTCACCACAGTCACAATTTTAAGCTTCCTCTCGCCAGTTCCCCTGAAGCGATACGCCATTATCTGTCAACCTATAGACTGTCACAGTACTCCTGGTGGGAGATTCTCGAGTTTGCCGATGTATTTCGCCTGTTGACGAGGCATTTGGCTACCTTAAGAGATCATAGTTACTCCTGTCAGTTGCTCCCCGTTTTACCACAGACACAGTTTCAAGCTTCCTCTAGCCAGTTCACCTGACGCGATACGCCATTGTCTGTCAACCTAATGTCTTTCACAGTACTCCTGCCGTGAGCTTCTCGAGTTTGCCGATGTATTTCGCCTGTTGACGAAGCATTTGGCTACCTTAAGAGAGTCATAGTTACTCCTGTCAGTTGCTCCCCGTTTTACCACAGTCACATTTTCAAGGTTCCACTAGCCAGTTCCCCTGAAGCGATACGCCATTATCTGTCAACCTATAGACTGTCACAGTACTCCTGGTGGGAGCTTCTCGAGATTGCCGATGTATTTCGCCTGTTGACGAGGCATATGGCTACCTTAAGAGAGTCATAGTTACTCCTGTCAGTTGCTCCCCGTTTTACCACTGTCACATTTTCAACGTTCGACGAGCCAGTTCCCCTGAAGCGATACGCTATTATCTGTCAACCTAAAGACTTTCACAGCACTCCTGATGGGAGCTTCTCGAGTTTGCCGATGTATTTCTCCGGTTGACGAGGCATTTGGCTACCTTAAGAGAGTCATAGTTACTCCTGTCAGTTGCTCCCCGTTTTACCTAAGTCACATTTTCAAGCTTCCTCTAGCCAGTTCACCTGACGCGATACGCCATTGTCTGTCAACCTAATGTCTTTCACAGTACTCTTGCCAGGAGCTTCTCGAGTTTGCCGATGTATTTCGCCTGTTGACGAGGCATTTGGCTACCTTAAGAGAGTCATAGTTACTCCTGTCAGTTGCTCCCCGTTTCACCACAGTCACAATTTTAAGCTTCCTCTCGCCAGTTCCCCTGAAGCGATACGCCATTATCTGTCAACCTATAGACTGTCACAGTACTCCTGGTGGGAGATTCTCGAGTTTGCCGATGTATTTCGCCTGTTGACGAGGCATTTGGCTACCTTAAGAGATCATAGTTACTCCTGTCAGTTGCTCCCCGTTTTACCACAGACACAGTTTCAAGCTTCCTCTAGCCAGTTCACCTGACGCGATACGCCATTGTCTGTCAACCTAATGTCTTTCACAGTACTCCTGCCGTGAGCTTCTCGAGTTTGCCGATGTATTTCGCCTGTTGACGAAGCATTTGGCTACCTTAAGAGAGTCATAGTTACTCCTGTCAGTTGCTCCCCGTTTTACCACAGTCACATTTTCAAGGTTCCACTAGCCCAGTTCCCCTGAAGCGATACGCCATTATCTGTCAACCTATAGACTGTCACAGTACTCCTGGTGGGAGCTTCTCGAGATTGCCGATGTATTTCGCCTGTTGACGAGGCATATGGCTACCTTAAGAGAGTCATAGTTACTCCTGTCAGTTGCTCCCCGTTTTACCACTGTCACATTTTCAACGTTCCACGAGCCAGTTCCCCTGACGCGATACGCTATTATCTGTCAACCTAAAGACTTTCACAGCACTCCTGATGGGAGCTTCTCGAGTTTGCCGATGTATTTCTCCGGTTGACGAGGCATTTGGCTACCTTAAGAGAGTCATAGTTACTCCTGTCAGTTGCTCCCCGTTTTACCACAGTCACATTTTCAAGCTTCCTCTAGCCAGTTCACCTGACGCGATACGCCATTGTCTGTCAACCTAATGTCTTTCACAGTACTCTTGCCAGGAGCTTCTCGAGTTTGCCGATGTATTTCGCCTGTTGACGAGGCATTTGGCTACCTTAAGAGAGTCATAGTTACTCCTGTCAGTTGCTCCCCGTTTCACCACAGTCACAATTTTAAGCTTCCTCTCGCCACTTCCCCTGAAGCGATACGCCATTATCTGTCAACCTATAGACTGTCACAGTACTCCTGGTGGGAGATTCTCGAGTTTGCCGATGTATTTCGCCTGTTGACGAGGCATTTGGCTACCTTAAGAGATCATAGTTACTCCTGTCAGTTGCTCCCCGTTTTACCACAGACACAGTTTCAAGCTTCCTCTAGCCAGTTCACCTGACGCGATACGCCATTGTCTGTCAACCTAATGTCTTTCACAGTACTCCTGGCGTGAGCTTCTCGAGTTTGCCGATGTATTTCGCCTGTTGACGAAGCATTTGGCTACCTTAAGAGAGTCATAGTTACTCCTGTCAGTTGCTCCCCGTTTTACCACAGTCACATTTTCAAGGTTCCACTAGCCAGTTCCCCTGAAGCGATACGCCATTATCTGTCAACCTATAGACTGTCACAGTACTCCTGGTGGGAGCTTCTCGAGATTGCCGATGTATTTCGCCTGTTGACGAGGCATATGGCTACCTTAAGAGAGTCATAGTTACTCCTGTCAGTTGCTCCCCGTTTTACCACAGTCACATTTTCAAGGTTCCACTAGCCAGTTCACCTGACGCGATACGCCATTGTCTGTCAACCTATAGACTGTCACAGTACTCCTGGTGGGAGCTTCTCGAGATTGCCGATGTATTTCGCCTGTTGACGAGGCATATGGCTACCTTAAGAGAGTCATAGTTACTCCTGTCAGTTGCTCCCCGTTTTACCACTGTCACATTTTCAACGTTCCACGAGCCAGTTCCCCTGAAGCGATACGCTATTATCTGTCAACCTAAAGACTTTCACAGCACTCCTGATGGGAGCGTCTCGAGTTTGCCGATGTATTTCTCCGGTTGACGAGGCATTTGGCTACCTTAAGAGAGTCATAGTTACTCCTGTCAGTTGCTCCCCGTTTTACCTAAGTCACATTTTCAAACTTCCTCTAGCCAGTTCACCTGACGCGATACGCCATTGTCTGTCAACCTAATGTCTTTCACAGTACTCTTGCCAGGAGCTTCTCGAGTTTGCCGATGTATTTCGCCTGTTGACGAGGCATTTGGCTACCTTAAGAGAGTCATAGTTACTCCTGTCAGTTGCTCCCCGTTTCACCACAGTCACAATTTTAAGCTTCCTCTCGCCAGTTCCCCTGAAGCGATACGCCATTATCTGTCAACCTATAGACTGTCACAGTACTCCTGGTGGGAGATTCTCGAGTTTGCCGATGTATTTCGCCTGTTGACGAGGCATTTGGCTACCTTAAGAGATCATAGTTACTCCTGTCAGTTGCTCCCCGTTTTACCACAGACACAGTTTCAAGCTTCCTCTAGCCAGTTCACCTGACGCGATACGCCATTGTCTGTCAACCTAATGTCTTTCACAGTACTCCTGCCGTGAGCTTCTCGAGTTTGCCGATGTATTTCGCCTGTTGACGAAGCATTTGGCTACCTTAAGAGAGTCATAGTTACTCCTGTCAGTTGCTCCCCGTTTTACCACAGTCACATTTTCAAGGTTCCACTAGCCAGTTCCCCTGAAGCGATACGCCATTATCTGTCAACCTATAGACTGTCACAGTACTCCTGGTGGGAGCTTCTCGAGATTGCCGATGTATTTCGCCTGTTGACGAGGCATATGGCTACCTTAAGAGAGTCATAGTTACTCCTGTCAGTTGCTCCCCGTTTTACCACTGTCACATTTTCAACGTTCGACGAGCCAGTTCCCCTGAAGCGATACGCTATTATCTGTCAACCTAAAGACTTTCACAGCACTCCTGATGGGAGCTTCTCGAGTTTGCCGATGTATTTCTCCGGTTGACGAGGCATTTGGCTACCTTAAGAGAGTCATAGTTACTCCTGTCAGTTGCTCCCCGTTTTACCTAAGTCACATTTTCAAGCTTCCTCTAGCCAGTTCACCTGACGCGATACGCCATTGTCTGTCAACCTAATGTCTTTCACAGTACTCTTGCCAGGAGCTTCTCGAGTTTGCCGATGTATTTCGCCTGTTGACGAGGCATTTGGCTACCTTAAGAGAGTCATAGTTACTCCTGTCAGTTGCTCCCCGTTTCACCACAGTCACAATTTTAAGCTTCCTCTCGCCAGTTCCCCTGAAGCGATACGCCATTATCTGTCAACCTATAGACTGTCACAGTACTCCTGGTGGGAGATTCTCGAGTTTGCCGATGTATTTCGCCTGTTGACGAGGCATTTGGCTACCTTAAGAGATCATAGTTACTCCTGTCAGTTGCTCCCCGTTTTACCACAGACACAGTTTCAAGCTTCCTCTAGCCAGTTCACCTGACGCGATACGCCATTGTCTGTCAACCTAATGTCTTTCACAGTACTCCTGCCGTGAGCTTCTCGAGTTTGCCGATGTATTTCGCCTGTTGACGAAGCATTTGGCTACCTTAAGAGAGTCATAGTTACTCCTGTCAGTTGCTCCCCGTTTTACCACAGTCACATTTTCAAGGTTCCACTAGCCCAGTTCCCCTGAAGCGATACGCCATTATCTGTCAACCTATAGACTGTCACAGTACTCCTGGTGGGAGCTTCTCGAGATTGCCGATGTATTTCGCCTGTTGACGAGGCATATGGCTACCTTAAGAGAGTCATAGTTACTCCTGTCAGTTGCTCCCCGTTTTACCACTGTCACATTTTCAACGTTCCACGAGCCAGTTCCCCTGACGCGATACGCTATTATCTGTCAACCTAAAGACTTTCACAGCACTCCTGATGGGAGCTTCTCGAGTTTGCCGATGTATTTCTCCGGTTGACGAGGCATTTGGCTACCTTAAGAGAGTCATAGTTACTCCTGTCAGTTGCTCCCCGTTTTACCTAAGTCACATTTTCAAGCTTCCTCTAGCCAGTTCACCTGACGCGATACGCCATTGTCTGTCAACCTAATGTCTTTCACAGTACTCTTGCCAGGAGCTTCTCGAGTTTGCCGATGTATTTCGCCTGTTGACGAGGCATTTGGCTACCTTAAGAGAGTCATAGTTACTCCTGTCAGTTGCTCCCCGTTTCACCACAGTCACAATTTTAAGCTTCCTCTCGCCACTTCCCCTGAAGCGATACGCCATTATCTGTCAACCTATAGACTGTCACAGTACTCCTGGTGGGAGATTCTCGAGTTTGCCGATGTATTTCGCCTGTTGACGAGGCATTTGGCTACCTTAAGAGATCATAGTTACTCCTGTCAGTTGCTCCCCGTTTTACCACAGACACAGTTTCAAGCTTCCTCTAGCCAGTTCACCTGACGCGATACGCCATTGTCTGTCAACCTAATGTCTTTCACAGTACTCCTGGCGTGAGCTTCTCGAGTTTGCCGATGTATTTCGCCTGTTGACGAAGCATTTGGCTACCTTAAGAGAGTCATAGTTACTCCTGTCAGTTGCTCCCCGTTTTACCACAGTCACATTTTCAAGGTTCCACTAGCCAGTTCCCCTGAAGCGATACGCCATTATCTGTCAACCTATAGACTGTCACAGTACTCCTGGTGGGAGCTTCTCGAGATTGCCGATGTATTTCGCCTGTTGACGAGGCATATGGCTACCTTAAGAGAGTCATAGTTACTCCTGTCAGTTGCTCCCCGTTTTACCACAGTCACATTTTCAAGGTTCCACTAGCCAGTTCACCTGACGCGATACGCCATTGTCTGTCAACCTAATGTCTTTCACAGTACTCCTGCCGTGAGCTTCTCGAGTTTGCCGATGTATTTCGCCTGTTGACGAAGCATTTGGCTACCTTAAGAGAGTCATAGTTACTCCTGTCAGTTGCTCCCCGTTTTACCACAGTCACATTTTCAAGGTTCCACTAGCCAGTTCCCCTGAAGCGATACGCCATTATCTGTCAACCTATAGACTGTCACAGTACTCCTGGTGGGAGCTTCTCGAGATTGCCGATGTATTTCGCCAGTTGACGAGGCATATGGCTACCTTAAGAGAGTCATAGTTACTCCTGTCAGTTGCTCCCCGTTTTACCACAGTCACATTTTCAAGGTTCCACTAGCCAGTTCCCCTGAAGCGATACGCCATTATCTGTCAACCTATAGACTGTCACAGTACTCCTGGTGGGAGCTTCTCGAGATTGCCGATGTATTTCGCCTGTTGACGAGGCATATGGCTACCTTAAGAGAGTCATAGTTACTCCTGTCAGTTGCTCCCCGTTTTACCACTGTCACATTTTCAACGTTCCACGAGCCAGTTCCCCTGAAGCGATACGCTATTATCTGTCAACCTAAAGACTTTCACAGCACTCCTGATGGGAGCGTCTCGAGTTTGCCGATGTATTTCTCCGGTTGACGAGGCATTTGGCTACCTTAAGAGAGTCATAGTTACTCCTGTCAGTTGCTCCCCGTTTTACCTAAGTCACATTTTCAAACTTCCTCTAGCCAGTTCACCTGACGCGATACGCCATTGTCTGTCAACCTAATGTCTTTCACAGTACTCTTGCCAGGAGCTTCTCGAGTTTGCCGATGTATCTCGCCTGTTGACGAGGCATTTGGCTACCTTAAGAGAGTCATAGTTACTCCTGTCAGTTGCTCCCCGTTTCACCACAGTCACAATTTTAAGCTTCCTCTCGCCAGTTCCCCTGAAGCGATACGCCATTATCTGTCAACCTATAGACTGTCACAGTACTCCTGGTGGGAGATTCTCGAGTTTGCCGATGTATTTCGCCTGTTGACGAGGCATTTGGCTACCTTAAGAGATCATAGTTACTCCTGTCAGTTGCTCCCCGTTTTACCACAGACACAGTTTCAAGCTTCCTCTAGCCAGTTCACCTGACGCGATACGCCATTGTCTGTCAACCTAATGTCTTTCACAGTACTCCTGCCGTGAGCTTCTCGAGTTTGCCGATGTATTTCGCCTGTTGACGAAGCATTTGGCTACCTTAAGAGAGTCATAGTTAGTCCTGTCAGTTGCTCCCCGTTTTACCACAGTCACATTTTCAAGGTTCCACTAGCCAGTTCCCCTGAAGCGATACGCCATTATCTGTCAACCTATAGACTGTCACAGTACTCCTGGTGGGAGCTTCTCGAGATTGCCGATGTATTTCGCCTGTTGACGAGGCATATGGCTACCTTAAGAGAGTCATAGTTACTCCTGTCAGTTGCTCCCCGTTTTACCACAGTCACATTTTCAAGGTTCCACTAGCCAGTTCACCTGACGCGATACGCCATTGTCTGTCAACCTAATGTCTTTCACAGTACTCCTGCCGTGAGCTTCTCGAGTTTGCCGATGTATTTCGCCTGTTGACGAAGCATTTGGCTACCTTAAGAGAGTCATAGTTACTCCTGTCAGTTGCTCCCCGTTTTACCACAGTCACATTTTCAAGGTTCCACTAGCCAGTTCCCCTGAAGCGATACGCCATTATCTGTCAACCTATAGACTGTCACAGTACTCCTGGTGGGAGCTTCTCGAGATTGCCGATGTATTTCGCCTGTTGACGAGGCAAATGGCTACCTTAAGAGAGTCATAGTTACTCCTGTCAGTTGCTCCCCGTTTTACCACAGTCACATTTTCAACGTTCCACTAGCCAGTTCCCCTGAAGAGATACGCCATTATCTGTCAACCTATAGACTGTCACAGTACTCCTGGTGGGAGCTTCTCGAGATTGCCGATGTATTTCGCCTGTTGACGAGGCATATGGCTACCTTAAGAGAGTCATAGTTACTCCTGTCAGTTGCTCCCCGTTTTACCACTGTCACATTTTCAACGTTCCACGAGCCAGTTCCCCTGAAGCGATACGCTATTATCTGTCAACCTAAAGACTTTCACAGCACTCCTGATGGGAGCGTCTCGAGTTTGCCGATGTATTTCTCCGGTTGACGAGGCATTTGGCTACCTTAAGAGAGTCATAGTTACTCCTGTCAGTTGCTCCCCGTTTTACCTAAGTCACATTTTCAAACTTCCTCTAGCCAGTTCACCTGACGCGATACGCCATTGTCTGTCAACCTAATGTCTTTCACAGTACTCTTGCCAGGAGCTTCTCGAGTTTGCCGATGTATCTCGCCTGTTGACGAGGCATTTGGCTACCTTAAGAGAGTCATAGTTACTCCTGTCAGTTGCTCCCCGTTTCACCACAGTCACAATTTTAAGCTTCCTCTCGCCAGTTCCCCTGAAGCGATACGCCATTATCTGTCAACCTATAGACTGTCACAGTACTCCTGGTGGGAGATTCTCGAGTTTGCCGATGTATTTCGCCTGTTGACGAGGCATTTGGCTACCTTAAGAGATCATAGTTACTCCTGTCAGTTGCTCCCCGTTTTACCACAGACACAGTTTCAAGCTTCCTCTAGCCAGTTCACCTGACGCGATACGCCATTGTCTGTCAACCTAATGTCTTTCACAGTACTCCTGCCGTGAGCTTCTCGAGTTTGCCGATGTATTTCGCCTGTTGACGAAGCATTTGGCTACCTTAAGAGAGTCATAGTTAGTCCTGTCAGTTGCTCCCCGTTTTACCACAGTCACATTTTCAAGGTTCCACTAGCCAGTTCCCCTGAAGCGATACGCCATTATCTGTCAACCTATAGACTGTCACAGTACTCCTGGTGGGAGCTTCTCGAGATTGCCGATGTATTTCGCCTGTTGACGAGGCATATGGCTACCTTAAGAGAGTCATAGTTACTCCTGTCAGTTGCTCCCCGTTTTACCACAGTCACATTTTCAAGGTTCCACTAGCCAGTTCACCTGACGCGATACGCCATTGTCTGTCAACCTAATGTCTTTCACAGTACTCCTGCCGTGAGCTTCTCGAGTTTGCCGATGTATTTCGCCTGTTGACGAAGCATTTGGCTACCTTAAGAGAGTCATAGTTACTCCTGTCAGTTGCTCCCCGTTTTACCACAGTCACATTTTCAAGGTTCCACTAGCCAGTTCCCCTGAAGCGATACGCCATTATCTGTCAACCTATAGACTGTCACAGTACTCCTGGTGGGAGCTTCTCGAGATTGCCGATGTATTTCGCCTGTTGACGAGGCAAATGGCTACCTTAAGAGAGTCATAGTTACTCCTGTCAGTTGCTCCCCGTTTTACCACAGTCACATTTTCAACGTTCCACTAGCCAGTTCCCCTGAAGAGATACGCCATTATCTGTCAACCTATAGACTGTCACAGTACTCCTGGTGGGAGCTTCTCGAGATTGCCGATGTATTTCGCCTGTTGACGAGGCATATGGCTACCTTAAGAGAGTCATAGTTACTCCTGTCAGTTGCTCCCCGTTTTACCACAGTCACATTTTCAAGGTTCCACTAGCCAGTTCCCCTGAAGCGATACGCCATTATCTGTCAACCTATAGACTGTCACAGTACTCCTGGTGGGAGCTTCTCGAGATTGCCGATGTATTTCGCCTGTTGACGAGGCATATGGCTACCTTAAGAGAGTCATAGTTACTCCTGTCAGTTGCTCCCCGTTTTACCACTGTCACATTTTCAACGTTCCACGAGCCAGTTCCCCTGACGCGATACGCTATTATCTGTCAACCTAAAGACTTTCACAGCACTCCTGATGGGAGCTTCTCGAGTTTGCCGATGTATTTCTCCGGTTGACGAGGCATTTGGCTACCTTAAGAGAGTCATAGTTACTCCTGTCAGTTGCTCCCCGTTTTACCTAAGTCACATTTTCAAGCTTCCTCTAGCCAGTTCACCTGACGCGATACGCCATTGTCTGTCAACCTAATGTCTTTCACAGTACTCTTGCCAGGAGCTTCTCGAGTTTGCCGATGTATTTCGCCTGTTGACGAGGCATTTGGCTACCTTAAGAGAGTCATAGTTACTCCTGTCAGTTGCTCCCCGTTTCACCACAGTCACAATTTTAAGCTTCCTCTCGCCACTTCCCCTGAAGCGATACGCCATTATCTGTCAACCTATAGACTGTCACAGTACTCCTGGTGGGAGATTCTCGAGTTTGCCGATGTATTTCGCCTGTTGACGAGGCATTTGGCTACCTTAAGAGATCATAGTTACTCCTGTCAGTTGCTCCCCGTTTTACCACAGACACAGTTTCAAGCTTCCTCTAGCCAGTTCACCTGACGCGATACGCCATTGTCTGTCAACCTAATGTCTTTCACAGTACTCCTGCCGTGAGCTTCTCGAGTTTGCCGATGTATTTCGCCTGTTGACGAAGCATTTGGCTACCTTAAGAGAGTCATAGTTACTCCTGTCAGTTGCTCCCCGTTTTACCACAGTCACATTTTCAAGGTTCCACTAGCCAGTTCCCCTGAAGCGATACGCCATTATCTGTCAACCTATAGACTGTCACAGTACTCCTGGTGGGAGCTTCTCGAGATTGCCGATGTATTTCGCCTGTTGACGAGGCATATGGCTACCTTAAGAGAGTCATAGTTACTCCTGTCAGTTGCTCCCCGTTTTACCACAGTCACATTTTCAAGGTTCCACTAGCCAGTTCACCTGACGCGATACGCCATTGTCTGTCAACCTAATGTCTTTCACAGTACTCCTGCCGTGAGCTTCTCGAGTTTGCCGATGTATTTCGCCTGTTGACGAAGCATTTGGCTACCTTAAGAGAGTCATAGTTACTCCTGTCAGTTGCTCCCCGTTTTACCACAGTCACATTTTCAAGGTTCCACTAGCCAGTTCCCCTGAAGCGATACGCCATTATCTGTCAACCTATAGACTGTCACAGTACTCCTGGTGGGAGCTTCTCGAGATTGCCGATGTATTTCGCCAGTTGACGAGGCATATGGCTACCTTAAGAGAGTCATAGTTACTCCTGTCAGTTGCTCCCCGTTTTACCACAGTCACATTTTCAAGGTTCCACTAGCCAGTTCCCCTGAAGCGATACGCCATTATCTGTCAACCTATAGACTGTCACAGTACTCCTGGTGGGAGCTTCTCGAGATTGCCGATGTATTTCGCCTGTTGACGAGGCATATGGCTACCTTAAGAGAGTCATAGTTACTCCTGTCAGTTGCTCCCCGTTTTACCACTGTCACATTTTCAACGTTCCACGAGCCAGTTCCCCTGAAGCGATACGCTATTATCTGTCAACCTAAAGACTTTCACAGCACTCCTGATGGGAGCGTCTCGAGTTTGCCGATGTATTTCTCCGGTTGACGAGGCATTTGGCTACCTTAAGAGAGTCATAGTTACTCCTGTCAGTTGCTCCCCGTTTTACCTAAGTCACATTTTCAAACTTCCTCTAGCCAGTTCACCTGACGCGATACGCCATTGTCTGTCAACCTAATGTCTTTCACAGTACTCTTGCCAGGAGCTTCTCGAGTTTGCCGATGTATTTCGCCTGTTGACGAGGCATTTGGCTACCTTAAGAGAGTCATAGTTACTCCTGTCAGTTGCTCCCCGTTTCACCACAGTCACAATTTTAAGCTTCCTCTCGCCAGTTCCCCTGAAGCGATACGCCATTATCTGTCAACCTATAGACTGTCACAGTACTCCTGGTGGGAGATTCTCGAGTTTGCCGATGTATTTCGCCTGTTGACGAGGCATTTGGCTACCTTAAGAGATCATAGTTACTCCTGTCAGTTGCTCCCCGTTTTACCACAGACACAGTTTCAAGCTTCCTCTAGCCAGTTCACCTGACGCGATACGCCATTGTCTGTCAACGTAATGTCTTTCACAGTACTCCTGCCGTGAGCTTCTCGAGTTTGCCGATGTATTTCGCCTGTTGACGAAGCATTTGGCTACCTTAAGAGAGTCATAGTTACTCCTGTCAGTTGCTCCCCGTTTTACCACAGTCACATTTTCAAGGTTCCACTAGCCAGTTCCCCTGAAGCGATACGCCATTATCTGTCAACCTATAGACTGTCACAGTACTCCTGGTGGGAGCTTCTCGAGATTGCCGATGTATTTCGCCTGTTGACGAGGCATATGGCTACCTTAAGAGAGTCATAGTTACTCCTGTCAGTTGCTCCCCGTTTTACCACTGTCACATTTTCAACGTTCCACGAGCCAGTTCCCCTGAAGCGATACGCTATTATCTGTCAACCTAAAGACTTTCACAGCACTCCTGATGGGAGCTTCTCGAGTTTGCCGATGTATTTCTCCGGTTGACGAGGCATTTGGCTACCTTAAGAGAGTCATAGTTACTCCTGTCAGTTGCTCCCCGTTTTACCTAAGTCACATTTTCAAGCTTCCTCTAGCCAGTTCACCTGACGCGATACGCCATTGTCTGTCAACCTAATGTCTTTCACAGTACTCTTGCCAGGAGCTTCTCGAGTTTGCCGATGTATTTCGCCTGTTGACGAGGCATTTGGCTACCTTAAGAGAGTCATAGTTACTCCTGTCAGTTGCTCCCCGTTTCACCACAGTCACAATTTTAAGCTTCCTCTCGCGTTCCCCTGAAGCGATACGCCATTATCTGTCAACCTATAGACTGTCACAGTACTCCTGGTGGGAGATTCTCGAGTTTGCCGATGTATTTCGCCTGTTGACGAGGCATTTGGCTACCTTAAGAGATCATAGTTACTCCTGTCAGTTGCTCCCCGTTTTACCACAGACACAGTTTCAAGCTTCCTCTAGCCAGTTCACCTGACGCGATACGCCATTGTCTGTCAACCTAATGTCTTTCACAGTACTCCTGCCGTGAGCTTCTCGAGTTTGCCGATGTATTTCGCCTGTTGACGAAGCATTTGGCTACCTTAAGAGAGTCATAGTTACTCCTGTCAGTTGCTCCCCGTTTTACCACAGTCACATTTTCAAGGTTCCACTAGCCCAGTTCCCCTGAAGCGATACGCCATTATCTGTCAACCTATAGACTGTCACAGTACTCCTGGTGGGAGCTTCTCGAGATTGCCGATGTATTTCGCCTGTTGACGAGGCATATGGCTACCTTAAGAGAGTCATAGTTACTCCTGTCAGTTGCTCCCCGTTTTACCACTGTCACATTTTCAACGTTCCACGAGCCAGTTCCCCTGACGCGATACGCTATTATCTGTCAACCTAAAGACTTTCACAGCACTCCTGATGGGAGCTTCTCGAGTTTGCCGATGTATTTCTCCGGTTGACGAGGCATTTGGCTACCTTAAGAGAGTCATAGTTACTCCTGTCAGTTGCTCCCCGTTTTACCTAAGTCACATTTTCAAGCTTCCTCTAGCCAGTTCACCTGACGCGATACGCCATTGTCTGTCAACCTAATGTCTTTCACAGTACTCTTGCCAGGAGCTTCTCGAGTTTGCCGATGTATTTCGCCTGTTGACGAGGCATTTGGCTACCTTAAGAGAGTCATAGTTACTCCTGTCAGTTGCTCCCCGTTTCACCACAGTCACAATTTTAAGCTTCCTCTCGCCACTTCCCCTGAAGCGATACGCCATTATCTGTCAACCTATAGACTGTCACAGTACTCCTGGTGGGAGATTCTCGAGTTTGCCGATGTATTTCGCCTGTTGACGAGGCATTTGGCTACCTTAAGAGATCATAGTTACTCCTGTCAGTTGCTCCCCGTTTTACCACAGACACAGTTTCAAGCTTCCTCTAGCCAGTTCACCTGACGCGATACGCCATTGTCTGTCAACCTAATGTCTTTCACAGTACTCCTGCCGTGAGCTTCTCGAGTTTGCCGATGTATTTCGCCTGTTGACGAAGCATTTGGCTACCTTAAGAGAGTCATAGTTACTCCTGTCAGTTGCTCCCCGTTTTACCACAGTCACATTTTCAAGGTTCCACTAGCCAGTTCCCCTGAAGCGATACGCCATTATCTGTCAACCTATAGACTGTCACAGTACTCCTGGTGGGAGCTTCTCGAGATTGCCGATGTATTTCGCCTGTTGACGAGGCATATGGCTACCTTAAGAGAGTCATAGTTACTCCTGTCAGTTGCTCCCCGTTTTACCACAGTCACATTTTCAAGGTTCCACTAGCCAGTTCACCTGACGCGATACGCCATTGTCTGTCAACCTAATGTCTTTCACAGTACTCCTGCCGTGAGCTTCTCGAGTTTGCCGATGTATTTCGCCTGTTGACGAAGCATTTTGCTACCTTAAGAGAGTCATAGTTACTCCTGTCAGTTGCTCCCCGTTTTACCACAGTCACATTTTCAAGGTTCCACTAGCCAGTTCCCCTGAAGCGATACGCCATTATCTGTCAACCTATAGACTGTCACAGTACTCCTGGTGGGAGCTTCTCGAGATTGCCGATGTATTTCGCCAGTTGACGAGGCATATGGCTACCTTAAGAGAGTCATAGTTACTCCTGTCAGTTGCTCCCCGTTTTACCACAGTCACATTTTCAAGGTTCCACTAGCCAGTTCCCCTGAAGCGATACGCCATTATCTGTCAACCTATAGACTGTCACAGTACTCCTGGTGGGAGCTTCTCGAGATTGCCGATGTATTTCGCCTGTTGACGAGGCATATGGCTACCTTAAGAGAGTCATAGTTACTCCTGTCAGTTGCTCCCCGTTTTACCACTGTCACATTTTCAACGTTCCACGAGCCAGTTCCCCTGAAGCGATACGCTATTATCTGTCAACCTAAAGACTTTCACAGCACTCCTGATGGGAGCGTCTCGAGTTTGCCGATGTATTTCTCCGGTTGACGAGGCATTTGGCTACCTTAAGAGAGTCATAGTTACTCCTGTCAGTTGCTCCCCGTTTTACCTAAGTCACATTTTCAAACTTCCTCTAGCCAGTTCACCTGACGCGATACGCCATTGTCTGTCAACCTAATGTCTTTCACAGTACTCTTGCCAGGAGCTTCTCGAGTTTGCCGATGTATTTCGCCTGTTGACGAGGCATTTGGCTACCTTAAGAGAGTCATAGTTACTCCTGTCAGTTGCTCCCCGTTTTACCACAGTCACATTTTCAAGGTTCCACTAGCCAGTTCCCCTGAAGCGATACGCCATTATCTGTCAACCTATAGACTGTCACAGTACTCCTGGTGGGAGCTTCTCGAGATTGCCGATGTATTTCGCCTGTTGACGAGGCATTTGGCTACCTTAAGAGAGTCATAGTTACTCCTGTCAGTTGCTCCCCGTTTTACCACAGTCACATTTTCAAGGTTCCACTAGCCAGTTCCCCTGAAGCGATACGCCATTATCTGTCAACCTATAGACTGTCACAGTACTCCTGGTGGGAGCTTCTCGAGATTGCCGATGTATTTCGCCTGTTGACGAGGCATATGGCTACCTTAAGAGAGTCATAGTTACTCCTGTCAGTTGCTCCCCGTTTTACCACTGTCACATTTTCAACGTTCCACGAGCCAGTTCCCCTGAAGCGATACGCCATTATCTGTCAACCTATAGACTGTCACAGTACTCCTGGTGGGAGATTCTCGAGTTTGCCGATGTATTTCGCCTGTTGACGAGGCATTTGGCTACCTTAAGAGATCATAGTTACTCCTGTCAGTTGCTCCCCGTTTTACCACAGACACAGTTTCAAGCTTCCTCTAGCCAGTTCACCTGACGCGATACGCCATTGTCTGTCAACCTAATGTCTTTCACAGTACTCCTGCCGTGAGCTTCTCGAGTTTGCCGATGTATTTCGCCTGTTGACGAAGCATTTGGCTACCTTAAGAGAGTCATAGTTACTCCTGTCAGTTGCTCCCCGTTTTACCACAGTCACATTTTCAAGGTTCCACTAGCCCAGTTCCCCTGAAGCGATACGCCATTATCTGTCAACCTATAGACTGTCACAGTACTCCTGGTGGGAGCTTCTCGAGATTGCCGATGTATTTCGCCTGTTGACGAGGCATATGGCTACCTTAAGAGAGTCATAGTTACTCCTGTCAGTTGCTCCCCGTTTTACCACTGTCACATTTTCAACGTTCCACGAGCCAGTTCCCCTGACGCGATACGCTATTATCTGTCAACCTAAAGACTTTCACAGCACTCCTGATGGGAGCTTCTCGAGTTTGCCGATGTATTTCTCCGGTTGACGAGGCATTTGGCTACCTTAAGAGAGTCATAGTTACTCCTGTCAGTTGCTCCCCGTTTTACCTAAGTCACATTTTCAAGCTTCCTCTAGCCAGTTCACCTGACGCGATACGCCATTGTCTGTCAACCTAATGTCTTTCACAGTACTCTTGCCAGGAGCTTCTCGAGTTTGCCGATGTATTTCGCCTGTTGACGAGGCATTTGGCTACCTTAAGAGAGTCATAGTTACTCCTGTCAGTTGCTCCCCGTTTCACCACAGTCACAATTTTAAGCTTCCTCTCGCCACTTCCCCTGAAGCGATACGCCATTATCTGTCAACCTATAGACTGTCACAGTACTCCTGGTGGGAGATTCTCGAGTTTGCCGATGTATTTCGCCTGTTGACGAGGCATTTGGCTACCTTAAGAGATCATAGTTACTCCTGTCAGTTGCTCCCCGTTTTACCACAGACACAGTTTCAAGCTTCCTCTAGCCAGTTCACCTGACGCGATACGCCATTGTCTGTCAACCTAATGTCTTTCACAGTACTCCTGCCGTGAGCTTCTCGAGTTTGCCGATGTATTTCGCCTGTTGACGAAGCATTTGGCTACCTTAAGAGAGTCATAGTTACTCCTGTCAGTTGCTCCCCGTTTTACCACAGTCACATTTTCAAGGTTCCACTAGCCAGTTCCCCTGAAGCGATACGCCATTATCTGTCAACCTATAGACTGTCACAGTACTCCTGGTGGGAGCTTCTCGAGATTGCCGATGTATTTCGCCTGTTGACGAGGCATATGGCTACCTTAAGAGAGTCATAGTTACTCCTGTCAGTTGCTCCCCGTTTTACCACAGTCACATTTTCAAGGTTCCACTAGCCAGTTCACCTGACGCGATACGCCATTGTCTGTCAACCTAATGTCTTTCACAGTACTCCTGCCGTGAGCTTCTCGAGTTTGCCGATGTATTTCGCCTGTTGACGAAGCATTTTGCTACCTTTTGAGAGTCATAGTTACTCCTGTCAGTTGCTCCCCGTTTTACCACAGTCACATTTTCAAGGTTCCACTAGCCAGTTCCCCTGAAGCGATACGCCATTATCTGTCAACCTATAGACTGTCACAGTACTCCTGGTGGGAGCTTCTCGAGATTGCCGATGTATTTCGCCAGTTGACGAGGCATATGGCTACCTTAAGAGAGTCATAGTTACTCCTGTCAGTTGCTCCCCGTTTTACCACAGTCACATTTTCAAGGTTCCACTAGCCAGTTCCCCTGAAGCGATACGCCATTATCTGTCAACCTATAGACTGTCACAGTACTCCTGGTGGGAGCTTCTCGAGATTGCCGATGTATTTCGCCTGTTGACGAGGCATATGGCTACCTTAAGAGAGTCATAGTTACTCCTGTCAGTTGCTCCCCGTTTTACCACTGTCACATTTTCAACGTTCCACGAGCCAGTTCCCCTGAAGCGATACGCTATTATCTGTCAACCTAAAGACTTTCACAGCACTCCTGATGGGAGCGTCTCGAGTTTGCCGATGTATTTCTCCGGTTGACGAGGCATTTGGCTACCTTAAGAGAGTCATAGTTACTCCTGTCAGTTGCTCCCCGTTTTACCTAAGTCACATTTTCAAACTTCCTCTAGCCAGTTCACCTGACGCGATACGCCATTGTCTGTCAACCTAATGTCTTTCACAGTACTCTTGCCAGGAGCTTCTCGAGTTTGCCGATGTATTTCGCCTGTTGACGAGGCATTTGGCTACCTTAAGAGAGTCATAGTTACTCCTGTCAGTTGCTCCCCGTTTCACCACAGTCACAATTTTAAGCTTCCTCTCGCCAGTTCCCCTGAAGCGATACGCCATTATCTGTCAACCTATAGACTGTCACAGTACTCCTGGTGGGAGATTCTCGAGTTTGCCGATGTATTTCGCCTGTTGACGAGGCATTTGGCTACCTTAAGAGATCATAGTTACTCCTGTCAGTTGCTCCCCGTTTTACCACAGACACAGTTTCAAGCTTCCTCTAGCCAGTTCACCTGACGCGATACGCCATTGTCTGTCAACCTAATGTCTTTCACAGTACTCCTGCCGTGAGCTTCTCGAGTTTGCCGATGTATTTCGCCTGTTGACGAAGCATTTGGCTACCTTAAGAGAGTCATAGTTAGTCCTGTCAGTTGCTCCCCGTTTTACCACAGTCACATTTTCAAGGTTCCACTAGCCAGTTCCCCTGAAGCGATACGCCATTATCTGTCAACCTATAGACTGTCACAGTACTCCTGGTGGGAGCTTCTCGAGATTGCCGATGTATTTCGCCTGTTGACGAGGCATATGGCTACCTTAAGAGAGTCATAGTTACTCCTGTCAGTTGCTCCCCGTTTTACCACAGTCACATTTTCAAGGTTCCACTAGCCAGTTCACCTGACGCGATACGCCATTGTCTGTCAACCTAATGTCTTTCACAGTACTCCTGCCGTGAGCTTCTCGAGTTTGCCGATGTATTTCGCCTGTTGACGAAGCATTTGGCTACCTTAAGAGAGTCATAGTTACTCCTGTCAGTTGCTCCCCGTTTTACCACAGTCACATTTTCAAGGTTCCACTAGCCAGTTCCCCTGAAGCGATACGCCATTATCTGTCAACCTATAGACTGTCACAGTACTCCTGGTGGGAGCTTCTCGAGATTGCCGATGTATTTCGCCAGTTGACGAGGCATATGGCTACCTTAAGAGAGTCATAGTTACTCCTGTCAGTTGCTCCCCGTTTTACCACAGTCACATTTTCAAGGTTCCACTAGCCAGTTCCCCTGAAGCGATACGCCATTATCTGTCAACCTATAGACTGTCACAGTACTCCTGGTGGGAGCTTCTCGAGATTGCCGATGTATTTCGCCTGTTGACGAGGCATATGGCTACCTTAAGAGAGTCATAGTTACTCCTGTCAGTTGCTCCCCGTTTTACCACTGTCACATTTTCAACGTTCCACGAGCCAGTTCCCCTGAAGCGATACGCTATTATCTGTCAACCTAAAGACTTTCACAGCACTCCTGATGGGAGCTTCTCGAGTTTGCCGATGTATTTCTCCGGTTGACGAGGCATTTGGCTACCTTAAGAGAGTCATAGTTACTCCTGTCAGTTGCTCCCCGTTTTACCTAAGTCACATTTTCAAACTTCCTCTAGCCAGTTCACCTGACGCGATACGCCATTGTCTGTCAACCTAATGTCTTTCACAGTACTCCTGCCGTGAGCTTCTCGAGTTTGCCGATGTATTTCGCCTGTTGACGAAGCATTTGGCTACCTTAAGAGAGTCATAGTTACTCCTGTCAGTTGCTCCCCGTTTTACCACAGTCACATTTTCAAGGTTCCACTAGCCAGTTCCCCTGAAGCGATACGCCATTATCTGTCAACCTATAGACTGTCACAGTACTCCTGGTGGGAGCTTCTCGAGATTGCCGATGTATTTCGCCAGTTGACGAGGCATATGGCTACCTTAAGGGAATCATAGTTACTCCTGTCAGTTGCTCCCCGTTTTACCACAGTCACATTTTCAAGGTTCCACTAGCCAGTTCCCCTGAAGCGATACGCCATTATCTGTCAACCTATAGACTGTCACAGTACTCCTGGTGGGAGCTTCTCGAGATTGCCGATGTATTTCGCCTGTTGACGAGGCATATGGCTACCTTAAGAGAGTCATAGTTACTCCTGTCAGTTGCTCCCCGTTTTACCACTGTCACATTTTCAACGTTCCACGAGCCAGTTCCCCTGAAGCGATACGCCATTATCTGTCAACCTATAGACTGTCACAGTACTCCTGGTGGGAGCTTCTCGAGATTGCCGATGTATTTCGCCTGTTGACGAGGCATATGGCTACCTTAAGAGAGTCATAGTTACTCCTGTCAGTTGCTCCCCGTTTTACCACAGTCACATTTTCAAGGTTCCACTAGCCAGTTCCCCTGAAGCGATACGCCATTATCTGTCAACCTATAGACTGTCACAGTACTCCTGGTGGGAGCTTCTCGAGATTGCCGATGTATTTCACCTGTTGACGAGGCATATGGCTACCTTAAGAGAGTCATAGTTACTCCTGTCAGTTGCTCCCCGTTTTACCACTGTCACATTTTCAACGTTCCACGAGCCAGTTCCCCTGAAGCGATACGCTATTATCTGTCAACCTAAAGACTTTCACAGCACTCCTGATGGGAGCTTCTCGAGTTTGCCGATGTATTTCTCCGGTTGACGAGGCATTTGGCTACCTTAAGAGAGTCATAGTTACTCCTGTCAGTTGCTCCCCGTTTTACCTAAGTCACATTTTCAAGCTTCCTCTAGCCAGTTCACCTGACGCGATACGCCATTGTCTGTCAACCTAATGTCTTTCACAGTACTCTTGCCAGGAGCTTCTCGAGTTTGCCGATGTATTTCGCCTGTTGACGAGGCATTTGGCTACCTTAAGAGAGTCATAGTTACTCCTGTCAGTTGCTCCCCGTTTTACCACAGTCACATTTTCAAGGTTCCACTAGCCAGTTCCCCTGAAGCGATACGCCATTATCTGTCAACCTATAGACTGTCACAGTACTCCTGGTGGGAGCTTCTCGAGATTGCCGATGTATTTCGCCTGTTGACGAGGCATATGGCTACCTTAAGAGAGTCATAGTTACTCCTGTCAGTTGCTCCCCGTTTTACCACAGTCAAATTTTCAAGGTTCCACTAGCCAGTTCCCCTGAAGCGATACGCCATTATCTGTCAACCTATAGACTGTCACAGTACTCCTGGTGGGAGCTTCTCGAGATTGCCGATGTATTTCGCCTGTTGACGAGGCATATGGCTACCTTAAGAGAGTCATAGTTACTCCTGTCAGTTGCTCCCCGTTTTACCACTGTCACATTTTCAACGTTCCACGAGCCAGTTCCCCTGACGCGATACGCTATTATCTGTCAACCTAAAGACTTTCACAGCACTCCTGATGGGAGCTTCTCGAGTTTGCCGATGTATTTCTCCGGTTGACGAGGCATTTGGCTACCTTAAGAGAGTCATAGTTACTCCTGTCAGTTGCTCCCCGTTTTACCTAAGTCACATTTTCAAGCTTCCTCTAGCCAGTTCACCTGACGCGATACGCCATTGTCTGTCAACCTAATGTCTTTCACAGTACTCTTGCCAGGAGCTTCTCGAGTTTGCCGATGTATTTCGCCTGTTGACGAGGCATTTGGCTACCTTAAGAGAGTCATAGTTACTCCTGTCAGTTGCTCCCCGTTTCACCACAGTCACAATTTTAAGCTTCCTCTCGCCACTTCCCCTGAAGCGATACGCCATTATCTGTCAACCTATAGACTGTCACAGTACTCCTGGTGGGAGATTCTCGAGTTTGCCGATGTATTTCGCCTGTTGACGAGGCATTTGGCTACCTTAAGAGATCATAGTTACTCCTGTCAGTTGCTCCCCGTTTTACCACAGACACAGTTTCAAGCTTCCTCTAGCCAGTTCACCTGACGCGATACGCCATTGTCTGTCAACCTAATGTCTTTCACAGTACTCCTGCCGTGAGCTTCTCGAGTTTGCCGATGTATTTCGCCTGTTGACGAAGCATTTGGCTACCTTAAGAGAGTCATAGTTACTCCTGTCAGTTGCTCCCCGTTTTACCACAGTCACATTTTCAAGGTTCCACTAGCCAGTTCCCCTGAAGCGATACGCCATTATCTGTCAACCTATAGACTGTCAAAGTACTCCTGGTGGGAGCTTCTCGAGATTGCCGATGTATTTCGCCTGTTGACGAGGCATATGGCTACCTTAAGAGAGTCATAGTTACTCCTGTCAGTTGCTCCCCGTTTTACCACAGTCACATTTTCAAGGTTCCACTAGCCAGTTCACCTGACGCGATACGCCATTGTCTGTCAACCTAATGTCTTTCACAGTACTCCTGCCGTGAGCTTCTCGAGTTTGCCGATGTATTTCGCCTGTTGACGAAGCATTTGGCTACCTTAAGAGAGTCATAGTTACTCCTGTCAGTTGCTCCCCGTTTTACCACAGTCACATTTTCAAGGTTCCACTAGCCAGTTCCCCTGAAGCGATACGCCATTATCTGTCAACCTATAGACTGTCACAGTACTCCTGGTGGGAGCTTCTCGAGATTGCCGATGTATTTCGCCTGTTGACGAGGCATATGGCTACCTTAAGAGAGTCATAGTTACTCCTGTCAGTTGCTCCCCGTTTTACCACAGTCACATTTTCAACGTTCCACTAGCCAGTTCCCCTGAAGAGATACGCCATTATCTGTCAACCTATAGACTGTCACAGTACTCCTGGTGGGAGCTTCTCGAGATTGCCGATGTATTTCGCCTGTTGACGAGGCATATGGCTACCTTAAGAGAGTCATAGTTACTCCTGTCAGTTGCTCCCCGTTTTACCACAGTCAAATTTTCAAGGTTCCACTAGCCAGTTCCCCTGAAGCGATACGCCATTATCTGTCAACCTATAGACTGTCACAGTACTCCTGGTGGGAGCTTCTCGAGATTGCCGATGTATTTCGCCTGTTGACGAGGCATATGGCTACCTTAAGAGAGTCATAGTTACTCCTGTCAGTTGCTCCCCGTTTTACCACAGTCACATTTTCAAGGTTCCACTAGCCAGTTCCCCTGAAGCGATACGCCATTATCTGTCAACCTATAGACTGTCACAGTACTCCTGGTGGGAGCTTCTCGAGATTGCCGATGTATTTCGCCTGTTGACGAGGCATATGGCTACCTTAAGAGAGTCATAGTTACTCCTGTCAGTTGCTCCCCGTTTTACCACAGTCAAATTTTCAAGGTTCCACTAGCCAGTTCCCCTGAAGCGATACGCCATTATCTGTCAACCTATAGACTGTCACAGTACTCCTGGTGGGAGATTCTCGAGTTTGCCGATGTATTTCGCCTGTTGACGAGGCATTTGGCTACCTTAAGAGATCATAGTTACTCCTGTCAGTTGCTCCCCGTTTTACCACAGACACAGTTTCAAGCTTCCTCTAGCCAGTTCACCTGACGCGATACGCCATTGTCTGTCAACCTAATGTCTTTCACAGTACTCCTGCCGTGAGCTTCTCGAGTTTGCCGATGTATTTCACCTGTTGACGAAGCATTTGGCTACCTTAAGAGAGTCATAGTTACTCCTGTCAGTTGCTCCCCGTTTTACCACAGTCACATTTTCAAGGTTCCACTAGCCAGTTCCCCTGAAGCGATACGCCATTATCTGTCAACCTATAGACTGTCACAGTACTCCTGGTGGGAGCTTCTCGAGATTGCCGATGTATTTCGCCTGTTGACGAGGCATATGGCTACCTTAAGAGAGTCATAGTTACTCCTGTCAGTTGCTCCCCGTTTTACCACTGTCACATTTTCAACGTTCCACGAGCCAGTTCCCCTGACGCGATACGCTATTATCTGTCAACCTAAAGACTTTCACAGCACTCCTGATGGGAGCTTCTCGAGTTTGCCGATGTATTTCTCCGGTTGACGAGGCATTTGGCTACCTTAAGAGAGTCATAGTTACTCCTGTCAGTTGCTCCCCGTTTTACCTAAGTCACATTTTCAAGCTTCCTCTAGCCAGTTCACCTGACGCGATACGCCATTGTCTGTCAACCTAATGTCTTTCACAGTACTCTTGCCAGGAGCTTCTCGAGTTTGCCGATGTATTTCGCCTGTTGACGAGGCATTTGGCTACCTTAAGAGAGTCATAGTTACTCCTGTCAGTTGCTCCCCGTTTCACCACAGTCACAATTTTAAGCTTCCTCTCGCCACTTCCCCTGAAGCGATACGCCATTATCTGTCAACCTATAGACTGTCACAGTACTCCTGGTGGGAGATTCTCGAGTTTGCCGATGTATTTCGCCTGTTGACGAGGCATTTGGCTACCTTAAGAGATCATAGTTACTCCTGTCAGTTGCTCCCCGTTTTACCACAGACACAGTTTCAAGCTTCCTCTAGCCAGTTCACCTGACGCGATACGCCATTGTCTGTCAACCTAATGTCTTTCACAGTACTCCTGCCGTGAGCTTCTCGAGTTTGCCGATGTATTTCGCCTGTTGACGAAGCATTTGGCTACCTTAAGAGAGTCATAGTTACTCCTGTCAGTTGCTCCCCGTTTTACCACAGTCACATTTTCAAGGTTCCACTAGCCGGTTCCCCTGAAGCGATACGCCATTATCTGTCAACCTATAGACTGTCACAGTACTCCTGGTGGGAGCTTCTCGAGATTGCCGATGTATTTCGCCTGTTGACGAGGCATATGGCTACCTTAAGAGAGTCATAGTTACTCCTGTCAGTTGCTCCCCGTTTTACCACAGTCACATTTTCAAGGTTCCACTAGCCAGTTCACCTGACGCGATACGCCATTGTCTGTCAACCTAATGTCTTTCACAGTACTCCTGCCGTGAGCTTCTCGAGTTTGCCGATGTATTTCGCCTGTTGACGAAGCATTTGGCTACCTTAAGAGAGTCATAGTTACTCCTGTCAGTTGCTCCCCGTTTTACCACAGTCACATTTTCAAGGTTCCACTAGCCAGTTCCCCTGAAGCGATACGCCATTATCTGTCAACCTATAGACTGTCACAGTACTCCTGGTGGGAGCTTCTCGAGATTGCCGATGTATTTCGCCTGTTGACGAGGCATATGGCTACCTTAAGAGAGTCATAGTTACTCCTGTCAGTTGCTCCCCGTTTTACCACAGTCACATTTTCAACGTTCCACTAGCCAGTTCCCCTGAAGAGATACGCCATTATCTGTCAACCTATAGACTGTCACAGTACTCCTGGTGGGAGCTTCTCGAGATTGCCGATGTATTTCGCCTGTTGACGAGGCATATGGCTACCTTAAGAGAGTCATAGTTACTCCTGTCAGTTGCTCCCCGTTTTACCACTGTCACATTTTCAACGTTCCACGAGCCAGTTCCCCTGACGCGATACGCTATTATCTGTCAACCTAAAGACTTTCACAGCACTCCTGATGGGAGCTTCTCGAGTTTGCCGATGTATTTCTCCGGTTGACGAGGCATTTGGCTACCTTAAGAGAGTCATAGTTACTCCTGTCAGTTGCTCCCCGTTTTATCTAAGTCACATTTTCAAGCTTCCTCTAGCCAGTTCACCTGACGCGATACGCCATTGTCTGTCAACCTAATGTCTTTCACAGTACTCTTGCCAGGAGCTTCTCGAGTTTGCCGATGTATTTCGCCTGTTGAAGAGGCATTTGGCTACCTTAAGAGAGTCATAGTTACTCCTGTCAGTTGCTCCCCGTTTCACCACAGTCACAATTTTAAGCTTCCTCTCGCCACTTCCCCTGAAGCGATACGCCATTATCTGTCAACCTATAGACTGTCACAGTACTCCTGGTGGGAGATTCTCGAGTTTGCCGATGTATTTCGCCTGTTGACGAGGCATTTGGCTACCTTAAGAGATCATAGTTACTCCTGTCAGTTGCTCCCCGTTTTACCACAGACACAGTTTCAAGCTTCCTCTAGCCAGTTCACCTGACGCGATACGCCATTGTCTGTCAACCTAATGTCTTTCACAGTACTCCTGCCGTGAGCTTCTCGAGTTTGCCGATGTATTTCGCCTGTTGACGAAGCATTTGGCTACCTTAAGAGAGTCATAGTTACTCCTGTCAGTTGCTCCCCGTTTTACCACAGTCACTTTTTCAAGGTTCCACTAGCCAGTGCCCTGAAGCGATACGCCATTATCTGTCAACCTATAGACTGTCACAGTACTCCTGGTGGGAGCTTCTCGAGATTGCCGATGTATTTCGCCTGTTGACGAGGCATATGGCTACCTTAAGAGAGTCATAGTTACTCCTGTCAGTTGCTCCCCGTTTTACCACAGTCACATTTTCAAGGTTCCACTAGCCAGTTCACCTGACGCGATACGCCATTGTCTGTCAACCTAATGTCTTTCACAGTACTCCTGCCGTGAGCTTCTCGAGTTTGCCGATGTATTTCGCCTGTTGACGAAGCATTTGGCTACCTTAAGAGAGTCATAGTTACTCCTGTCAGTTGCTCCCCGTTTTACCACAGTCACATTTTCAAGGTTCCACTAGCCAGTTCCCCTGAAGCGATACGCCATTATCTGTCAACCTATAGACTGTCACAGTACTCCTGGTGGGAGCTTCTCGAGATTGCCGATGTATTTCGCCTGTTGACGAGGCATATGGCTACCTTAAGAGAGTCATAGTTACTCCTGTCAGTTGCTCCCCGTTTTACCACAGTCACATTTTCAACGTTCCACTAGCCAGTTCCCCTGAAGAGATACGCCATTATCTGTCAACCTATAGACTGTCACAGTACTCCTGGTGGGAGCTTCTCGAGATTGCCGATGTATTTCGCCTGTTGACGAGGCATATGGCTACCTTAAGAGAGTCATAGTTACTCCTGTCAGTTGCTCCCCGTTTTACCACAGTCAAATTTTCAAGGTTCCACTAGCCAGTTCCCCTGAAGCGATACGCCATTATCTGTCAACCTATAGACTGTCACAGTACTCCTGGTGGGAGCTTCTCGAGATTGCCGATGTATTTCGCCTGTTGACGAGGCATATGGCTACCTTAAGAGAGTCATAGTTACTCCTGTCAGTTGCTCCCCGTTTTACCACAGTCACATTTTCAAGGTTCCACTAGCCAGTTCCCCTGAAGCGATACGCCATTATCTGTCAACCTATAGACTGTCACAGTACTCCTGGTGGGAGATTCTCGAGTTTGCCGATGTATTTCGCCTGTTGACGAGGCATTTGGCTACCTTAAGAGATCATAGTTACTCCTGTCAGTTGCTCCCCGTTTTACCACAGACACAGTTTGAAGCTTCCTCTAGCCAGTTCACCTGACGCGATACGCCATTGTCTGTCAACCTAATGTCTTTCACAGTACTCCTGCCGTGAGCTTCTCGAGTTTGCCGATGTATTTCGCCTGTTGACGAAGCATTTGGCTACCTTAAGAGAGTCATAGTTACTCCTGTCAGTTGCTCCCCGTTTTACCACAGTCACATTTTCAAGGTTCCACTAGCCAGTTCCCCTGAAGCGATACGCCATTATCTGTCAACCTATAGACTGTCACAGTACTCCTGGTGGGAGCTTCTCGAGATTGCCGATGTATTTCGCCTGTTGACGAGGCATATGGCTACCTTAAGAGAGTCATAGTTACTCCTGTCAGTTGCTCCCCGTTTTACCACTGTCACATTTTCAACGTTCCACGAGCCAGTTCCCCTGACGCGATACGCTATTATCTGTCAACCTAAAGACTTTCACAGCACTCCTGATGGGAGCTTCTCGAGTTTGCCGATGTATTTCTCCGGTTGACGAGGCATTTGGCTACCTTAAGAGAGTCATAGTTACTCCTGTCAGTTGCTCCCCGTTTTACCTAAGTCACATTTTCAAGCTTCCTCTAGCCAGTTCACCTGACGCGATACGCCATTGTTTGTCAACCTAATGTCTTTCACAGTACTCTTGCCAGGAGCTTCTCGAGTTTGCCGATGTATTTCGCCTGTTGACGAGGCATTTGGATACCTTAAGAGAGTCATAGTTACTCCTGTCAGTTGCTCCCCGTTTCACCACAGTCACAATTTTAAGCTTCCTCTCGCCACTTCCCCTGAAGCGATACGCCATTATCTGTCAACCTATAGACTGTCACAGTACTCCTGGTGGGAGATTCTCGAGTTTGCCGATGTATTTCGCCTGTTGACGAGGCATTTGGCTACCTTAAGAGATCATAGTTACTCCTGTCAGTTGCTCCCCGTTTTACCACAGACACAGTTTCAAGCTTCCTCTAGCCAGTTCCCCTGAAGCGATACGCCATTGTCTGTCAACCTAATGTCTTTCACAGTACTCCTGCCGTGAGCTTCTCGAGTTTGCCGATGTATTTCGCCTGTTGACGAAGCATTTGGCTACCTTAAGAGAGTCATAGTTACTCCTGTCAGTTGCTCCCCGTTTTACCACAGTCACATTTTCAAGGTTCCACTAGCCGGTTCCCCTGAAGCGATACGCCATTATCTGTCAACCTATAGACTGTCACAGTACTCCTGGTGGGAGCTTCTCGAGATTGCCGATGTATTTCGCCTGTTGACGAGGCATATGGCTACCTTAAGAGAGTCATAGTTACTCCTGTCAGTTGCTCCCCGTTTTACCACAGTCACATTTTCAAGGTTCCACTAGCCAGTTCACCTGACGCGATACGCCATTGTCTGTCAACCTAATGTCTTTCACAGTACTCCTGCCGTCAGCTTCTCGAGTTTGCCGATGTATTTCGCCTGTTGACGAAGCATTTGGCTACCTTAAGAGAGTCATAGTTACTCCTGTCAGTTGCTCCCCGTTTTACCACAGTCACATTTTCAAGGTTCCACTAGCCAGTTCCCCTGAAGCGATACGCCATTATCTGTCAACCTATAGACTGTCACAGTACTCCTGGTGGGAGCTTCTCGAGATTGCCGATGTATTTCGCCTGTTGACGAGGCATATGGCTACCTTAAGAGAGTCATAGTTACTCCTGTCAGTTGCTCCCCGTTTTACCACAGTCACATTTTCAACGTTCCACTAGCCAGTTCCCCTGAAGAGATACGCCATTATCTGTCAACCTATAGACTGTCACAGTACTCCTGGTGGGAGCTTCTCGAGATTGCCGATGTATTTCGCCTGTTGACGAGGCATATGGCTACCTTAAGAGAGTCATAGTTACTCCTGTCAGTTGCTCCCCGTTTTACCACTGTCACATTTTCAACGTTCCACGAGCCAGTTCCCCTGACGCGATACGCTATTATCTGTCAACCTAAAGACTTTCACAGCACTCCTGATGGGAGCTTCTCGAGTTTGCCGATGTATTTCTCCGGTTGACGAGGCATTTGGCTACCTTAAGAGAGTCATAGTTACTCCTGTCAGTTGCTCCCCGTTTTACCTAAGTCACATTTTCAAGCTTCCTCTAGCCAGTTCACCTGACGCGATACGCCATTGTCTGTCAACCTAATGTCTTTCACAGTACTCTTGCCAGGAGCTTCTCGAGTTTGCCGATGTATTTCGCCTGTTGAAGAGGCATTTGGCTACCTTAAGAGAGTCATAGTTACTCCTGTCAGTTGCTCCCCGTTTCACCACAGTCACAATTTTAAGCTTCCTCTCGCCACTTCCCCTGAAGCGATACGCCATTATCTGTCAACCTATAGACTGTCACAGTACTCCTGGTGGGAGCTTCTCGAGATTGCCGATGTATTTCGCCTGTTGACGAGGCATATGGCTACCTTAAGAGAGTCATAGTTACTCCTGTCAGTTGCTCCCCGTTTTACCACAGTCACATTTTCAAGGTTCCACTAGCCAGTTCACCTGACGCGATACGCCATTGTCTGTCAACCTAATGTCTTTCACAGTACTCCTGCCGTCAGCTTCTCGAGTTTGCCGATGTATTTCGCCTGTTGACGAAGCATTTGGCTACCTTAAGAGAGTCATAGTTACTCCTGTCAGTTGCTCCCCGTTTTACCACAGTCACATTTTCAAGGTTCCACTAGCCAGTTCCCCTGAAGCGATACGCCATTATCTGTCAACCTATAGACTGTCACAGTACTCCTGGTGGGAGCTTCTCGAGATTGCCGATGTATTTCGCCTGTTGACGAGGCATATGGCTACCTTAAGAGAGTCATAGTTACTCCTGTCAGTTGCTCCCCGTTTTACCACAGTCACATTTTCAACGTTCCACTAGCCAGTTCCCCTGAAGAGATACGCCATTATCTGTCAACCTATAGACTGTCACAGTACTCCTGGTGGGAGCTTCTCGAGATTGCCGATGTATTTCGCCTGTTGACGAGGCATATGGCTACCTTAAGAGAGTCATAGTTACTCCTGTCAGTTGCTCCCCGTTTTACCACTGTCACATTTTCAACGTTCCACGAGCCAGTTCCCCTGACGCGATACGCTATTATCTGTCAACCTAAAGACTTTCACAGCACTCCTGATGGGAGCTTCTCGAGTTTGCCGATGTATTTCTCCGGTTGACGAGGCATTTGGCTACCTTAAGAGAGTCATAGTTACTCCTGTCAGTTGCTCCCCGTTTTACCTAAGTCACATTTTCAAGCTTCCTCTAGCCAGTTCACCTGACGCGATACGCCATTGTCTGTCAACCTAATGTCTTTCACAGTACTCTTGCCAGGAGCTTCTCGAGTTTGCCGATGTATTTCGCCTGTTGAAGAGGCATTTGGCTACCTTAAGAGAGTCATAGTTACTCCTGTCAGTTGCTCCCCGTTTCACCACAGTCACAATTTTAAGCTTCCTCTCGCCACTTCCCCTGAAGCGATACGCCATTATCTGTCAACCTATAGACTGTCACAGTACTCCTGGTGGGAGATTCTCGAGTTTGCCGATGTATTTCGCCTGTTGACGAGGCATTTGGCTACCTTAAGAGATCATAGTTACTCCTGTCAGTTGCTCCCCGTTTTACCACAGACACAGTTTCAAGCTTCCTCTAGCCAGTTCACCTGACGCGATACGCCATTGTCTGTCAACCTAATGTCTTTCACAGTACTCCTGCCGTGAGCTTCTCGAGTTTGCCGATGTATTTCGCCTGTTGACGAAGCATTTGGCTACCTTAAGAGAGTCATAGTTACTCCTGTCAGTTGCTCCCCGTTTTACCACAGTCACATTTTCAAGGTTCCACTAGCCAGTGCCCTGAAGCGATACGCCATTATCTGTCAACCTATAGACTGTCACAGTACTCCTGGTGGGAGCTTCTCGAGATTGCCGATGTATTTCGCCTGTTGACGAGGCATATGGCTACCTTAAGAGAGTCATAGTTACTCCTGTCAGTTGCTCCCCGTTTTACCACAGTCACATTTTCAAGGTTCCACTAGCCAGTTCACCTGACGCGATACGCCATTGTCTGTCAACCTAATGTCTTTCACAGTACTCCTGCCGTGAGCTTCTCGAGTTTGCCGATGTATTTCGCCTGTTGACGAAGCATTTGGCTACCTTAAGAGAGTCATAGTTACTCCTGTCAGTTGCTCCCCGTTTTACCACAGTCACATTTTCAAGGTTCCACTAGCCAGTTCCCCTGAAGCGATACGCCATTATCTGTCAACCTATAGACTGTCACAGTACTCCTGGTGGGAGCTTCTCGAGATTGCCGATGTATTTCGCCTGTTGACGAGGCATATGGCTACCTTAAGAGAGTCATAGTTACTCCTGTCAGTTGCTCCCCGTTTTACCACAGTCACATTTTCAACGTTCCACTAGCCAGTTCCCCTGAAGAGATACGCCAATATCTGTCAACCTATAGACTGTCACAGTACTCCTGGTGGGAGCTTCTCGAGATTGCCGATGTATTTCGCCTGTTGACGAGGCATATGGCTACCTTAAGAGAGTCATAGTTACTCCTGTCAGTTGCTCCCCGTTTTACCACAGTCAAATTTTCAAGGTTCCACTAGCCAGTTCCCCTGAAGCGATACGCCATTATCTGTCAACCTATAGACTGTCACAGTACTCCTGGTGGGAGCTTCTCGAGATTGCCGATGTATTTCGCCTGTTGACGAGGCATATGGCTACCTTAAGAGAGTCATAGTTACTCCTGTCAGTTGCTCCCCGTTTTACCACAGTCACATTTTCAAGGTTCCACTAGCCAGTTCCCCTGAAGCGATACGCCATTATCTGTCAACCTATAGACTGTCACAGTACTCCTGGTGGGAGCTTCTCGAGATTGCCGATGTATTTCGCCTGTTGACGAGGCATATGGCTACCTTAAGAGAGTCATAGTTACTCCTGTCAGTTGCTCCCCGTTTTACCACTGTCACATTTTCAACGTTCCACGAGCCAGTTCCCCTGAAGCGATACGCTATTATCTGTCAACCTAAAGACTTTCACAGCACTCCTGATGGGAGCTTCTCGAGTTTGCCGATGTATTTCTCCGGTTGACGAGGCATTTGGCTACCTTAAGAGAGTCATAGTTACTCCTGTCAGTTGCTCCCCGTTTTACCTAAGTCACATTTTCAAACTTCCTCTAGCCAGTTCACCTGACGCGATACGCCATTGTCTGTCAACCTAATGTCTTTCACAGTACTCTTGCCAGGAGCTTCTCGAGTTTGCCGATGTATTTCGCCTGTTGACGAGGCATTTGGCTACCTTAAGAGAGTCATAGTTACTCCTGTCAGTTGCTCCCCGTTTCACCACAGTCACAATTTTAAGCTTCCTCTCGCCAGTTCCCCTGAAGCGATACGCCATTATCTGTCAACCTATAGACTGTCACAGTACTCCTGGTGGGAGATTCTCGAGTTTGCCGATGTATTTCGCCTGTTGACGAGGCATTTGGCCACCTTAAGAGATCATAGTTACTCCTGTCAGTTGCTCCCCGTTTTACCACAGACACAGTTTCAAGCTTCCTCTAGCCAGTTCACCTGACGCGATACGCCATTGTCTGTCAACCTAATGTCTTTCACAGTACTCCTGCCGTGAGCTTCTCGAGTTTGCCGATGTATTTCGCCTGTTGACGAAGCATTTGGCTACCTTAAGAGAGTCATAGTTACTCCTGTCAGTTGCTCCCCGTTTTACCACAGTCACATTTTCAAGGTTCCACTAGCCGGTTCCCCTGAAGCGATACGCCATTATCTGTCAACCTATAGACTGTCACAGTACTCCTGGTGGGAGCTTCTCGAGATTGCCGATGTATTTCGCCTGTTGACGAGGCATATGGCTACCTTAAGAGAGTCATAGTTACTCCTGTCAGTTGCTCCCCGTTTTACCACAGTCACATTTTCAAGGTTCCACTAGCCAGTTCACCTGACGCGATACGCCATTGTCTGTCAACCTAATGTCTTTCACAGTACTCCTGCCGTGAGCTTCTCGAGTTTGCCGATGTATTTCGCCTGTTGACGAAGCATTTGGCTACCTTAAGAGAGTCATAGTTACTCCTGTCAGTTGCTCCCCGTTTTACCACAGTCACATTTTCAAGGTTCCACTAGCCAGTTCCCCTGAAGCGATACGCCATTATCTGTCAACCTATAGACTGTCACAGTACTCCTGGTGGGAGCTTCTCGAGATTGCCGATGTATTTCGCCTGTTGACGAGGCATATGGCTACCTTAAGAGAGTCATAGTTACTCCTGTCAGTTGCTCCCCGTTTTACCACAGTCACATTTTCAACGTTCCACTAGCCAGTTCCCCTGAAGAGATACGCCATTATCTGTCAACCTATAGACTGTCACAGTACTCCTGGTGGGAGCTACTCGAGATTGCCGATGTATTTCGCCTGTTGACGAGGCATATGGCTACCTTAAGAGAGTCATAGTTACTCCTGTCAGTTGCTCCCCGTTTTACCACTGTCACATTTTCAACGTTCCACGAGCCAGTTCCCCTGACGCGATACGCTATTATCTGTCAACCTAAAGACTTTCACAGCACTCCTGATGGGAGCTTCTCGAGTTTGCCGATGTATTTCTCCGGTTGACGAGGCATTTGGCTACCTTAAGAGAGTCATAGTTACTCCTGTCAGTTGCTCCCCGTTTTACCTAAGTCACATTTTCAAGCTTCCTCTAGCCAGTTCACCTGACGCGATACGCCATTGTCTGTCAACCTAATGTCTTTCACAGTACTCTTGCCAGGAGCTTCTCGAGTTTGCCGATGTATTTCGCCTGTTGAAGAGGCATTTGGCTACCTTAAGAGAGTCATAGTTACTCCTGTCAGTTGCTCCCCGTTTCACCACAGTCACAATTTTAAGCTTCCTCTCGCCACTTCCCCTGAAGCGATACCCCATTATCTGTCAACCTATAGACTGTCACAGTACTCCTGGTGGGAGATTCTCGAGTTTGCCGATGTATTTCGCCTGTTGACGAGGCATTTGGCTACCTTAAGAGATCATAGTTACTCCTGTCAGTTGCTCCCCGTTTTACCACAGACACAGTTTCAAGCTTCCTCTAGCCAGTTCACCTGACGCGATACGCCATTGTGTGTCAACCTAATGTCTTTCACAGTACTCCTGCCGTGAGCTTCTCGAGTTTGCCGATGTATTTCGCCTGTTGACGAAGCATTTGGCTACCTTAAGAGAGTCATAGTTACTCCTGTCAGTTGCTCCCCGTTTTACCACAGTCACATTTTCAAGGTTCCACTAGCCAGTGCCCTGAAGCGATACGCCATTATCTGTCAACCTATAGACTGTCACAGTACTCCTGGTGGGAGCTTCTCGAGATTGCCGATGTATTTCGCCTGTTGACGAGGCATATGGCTACCTTAAGAGAGTCATAGTTACTCCTGTCAGTTGCTCCCCGTTTTACCACAGTCACATTTTCAAGGTTCCACTAGCCAGTTCACCTGACGCGATACGCCATTGTCTGTCAACCTAATGTCTTTCACAGTACTCCTGCCGTGAGCTTCTCGAGTTTGCCGATGTATTTCGCCTGTTGACGAAGCATTTGGCTACCTTAAGAGAGTCATAGTTACTCCTGTCAGTTGCTCCCCGTTTTACCACAGTCACATTTTCAAGGTTCCACTAGCCAGTTCCCCTGAAGCGATACGCCATTATCTGTCAACCTATAGACTGTCACAGTACTCCTGGTGGGAGCTTCTCGAGATTGCCGATGTATTTCGCCTGTTGACGAGGCATATGGCTACCTTAAGAGAGTCATAGTTACTCCTGTCAGTTGCTCCCCGTTTTACCACAGTCACATTTTCAACGTTCCACTAGCCAGTTCCCCTGAAGAGATACGCCAATATCTGTCAACCTATAGACTGTCACAGTACTCCTGGTGGGAGCTTCTCGAGATTGCCGATGTATTTCGCCTGTTGACGAGGCATATGGCTACCTTAAGAGAGTCATAGTTACTCCTGTCAGTTGCTCCCCGTTTTACCACAGTCAAATTTTCAAGGTTCCACTAGCCAGTTCCCCTGAAGCGATACGCCATTATCTGTCAACCTATAGACTGTCACAGTACTCCTGGTGGGAGCTTCTCGAGATTGCCGATGTATTTCGCCTGTTGACGAGGCATATGGCTACCTTAAGAGAGTCATAGTTACTCCTGTCAGTTGCTCCCCGTTTTACCACAGTCACATTTTCAAGGTTCCACTAGCCAGTTCCCCTGAAGCGATACGCCATTATCTGTCAACCTATAGACTGTCACAGTACTCCTGGTGGGAGCTTCTCGAGATTGCCGATGTATTTCGCCTGTTGACGAGGCATATGGCTACCTTAAGAGAGTCATAGTTACTCCTGTCAGTTGCTCCCCGTTTTACCACTGTCACATTTTCAACGTTCCACGAGCCAGTTCCCCTGAAGCGATACGCTATTATCTGTCAACCTAAAGACTTTCACAGCACTCCTGATGGGAGCTTCTCGAGTTTGCCGATGTATTTCTCCGGTTGACGAGGCATTTGGAGACCTTAAGAGAGTCATAGTTACTCCTGTCAGTTGCTCCCCGTTTTACCTAAGTCACATTTTCAAACTTCCTCTAGCCAGTTCACCTGACGCGATACGCCATTGTCTGTCAACCTAATGTCTTTCACAGTACTCTTGCCAGGAGCTTCTCGAGTTTGCCGATGTATTTCGCCTGTTGACGAGGCATTTGGCTACCTTAAGAGAGTCATAGTTACTCCTGTCAGTTGCTCCCCGTTTCACCACAGTCACAATTTTAAGCTTCCTCTCGCCAGTTCCCCTGAAGCGATACGCCATTATCTGTCAACCTATAGACTGTCACAGTACTCCTGGTGGGAGATTCTCGAGTTTGCCGATGTATTTCGCCTGTTGACGAGGCATTTGGCCACCTTAAGAGATCATAGTTACTCCTGTCAGTTGCTCCCCGTTTTACCACAGACACAGTTTCAAGCTTCCTCTAGCCAGTTCACCTGACGCGATACGCCATTGTCTGTCAACCTAATGTCTTTCACAGTACTCCTGCCGTGAGCTTCTCGAGTTTGCCGATGTATTTCGCCTGTTGACGAAGCATTTGGCTACCTTAAGAGAGTCATAGTTACTCCTGTCAGTTGCTCCCCGTTTTACCACAGTCACATTTTCAAGGTTCCACTAGCCAGTTCCCCTGAAGCGATACGCCATTATCTGTCAACTTATAGACTGTCACAGTACTCCTGGTGGGAGCTTCTCGAGATTGCCGATGTATTTCGCCAGTTGACGAGGCATATGGCTACCTTAAGGGAATCATAGTTACTCCTGTCAGTTGCTCCCCGTTTTACCACAGTCACATTTTCAAGGTTCCACTAGCCAGTTCCCCTGAAGCGATACGCCATTATCTGTCAACCTATAGACTGTCACAGTACTCCTGGTGGGAGCTTCTCGAGATTGCCGATGTATTTCGCCTGTTGACGAGGCATATGGCTACCTTAAGAGAGTCATAGTTACTCCTGTCAGTTGCTCCCCGTTTTACCACTGTCACACTTTCAACGTTCCACGAGCCAGTTCCCCTGAAGCGATACGCCATTATCTGTCAACCTATAGACTGTCACAGTACTCCTGGTGGGAGCTTCTCGAGATTGCCGATGTATTTCGCCTGTTGACGAGGCATATGGCTACCTTAAGAGAGTCATAGTTACTCCTGTCAGTTGCTCCCCGTTTTACCACAGTCACATTTTCAAGGTTCCACTAGCCAGTTCCCCTGAAGCGATACGCCATTATCTGTCAACCTATAGACTGTCACAGTACTCCTGGTGGGAGCTTCTCGAGATTGCCGATGTATTTCGCCTGTTGACGAGGCATATGGCTACCTTAAGAGAGTCATAGTTACTCCTGTCAGTTGCTCCCCGTTTTACCACTGTCACATTTTCAACGTTCCACGAGCCAGTTCCCCTGACGCGATACGCTATTATCTGTCAACCTAAAGACTTTCACAGCACTCCTGATGGGAGCTTCTCGAGTTTGCCGATGTATTTCTCCGGTTGACGAGGCATTTGGCTACCTTAAGAGAGTCATAGTTACTCCTGTCAGTTGCTCCCCGTTTTACCTAAGTCACATTTTCAAGCTTCCTCTAGCCAGTTCACCTGACGCGATACGCCATTGTCTGTCAACCTAATGTCTTTCACAGTACTCTTGCCAGGAGCTTCTCGAGTTTGCCGATGTATTTCGCCTGTTGACGAGGCATTTGGCTACCTTAAGAGAGTCATAGTTACTCCTGTCAGTTGCTCCCCGTTTCACCACAGTCACAATTTTAAGCTTCCTCTCGCCAGTTCCCCTGAAGCGATACGCCATTATCTGTCAACCTATAGACTGTCACAGTACTCCTGGTGGGAGATTCTCGAGTTTGCCGATGTATTTCGCCTGTTGACGAGGCATTTGGCTACCTTAAGAGATCATAGTTACTCCTGTCAGTTGCTCCCCGTTTTACCACAGACACAGTTTCAAGCTTCCTCTAGCCAGTTCACCTGACGCGATACGCCATTGTCTGTCAACCTAATGTCTTTCACAGTACTCCTGCCGTGAGCTTCTCGAGTTTGCCGATGTATTTCGCCTGTTGACGAAGCATTTGGCTACCTTAAGAGAGTCATAGTTACTCCTGTCAGTTGCTCCCCGTTTTACCACAGTCACATTTTCAAGGTTCCACTAGCCAGTTCCCCTGAAGCGATACGCCATTATCTGTCAACCTATAGACTGTCACAGTACTCCTGGTGGGAGCTTCTCGAGATTGCCGATGTATTTCGCCAGTTGACGAGGCATATGGCTACCTTAAGGGAATCATAGTTACTCCTGTCAGTTGCTCCCCGTTTTACCACAGTCACATTTTCAAGGTTCCACTAGCCAGTTCCCCTGTAGCGATACGCCATTATCTGTCAACCTATAGACTGTCACAGTACTCCTGGTGGGAGCTTCTCGAGATTGCCGATGTATTTCGCCTGTTGACGAGGCATATGGCTACCTTAAGAGAGTCATAGTTACTCCTGTCAGTTGCTCCCCGTTTTACCACTGTCACATTTTCAACGTTCCACGAGCCAGTTCCCCTGAAGCGATACGCCATTATCTGTCAACCTATAGACTGTCACAGTACTCCTGGTGGGAGCTTCTCGAGATTGCCGATGTATTTCGCCTGTTGACGAGGCATATGGCTACCTTAAGAGAGTCATAGTTACTCCTGTCAGTTGCTCCCCGTTTTACCACTGTCACATTTTCAACGTTCCACGAGCCAGTTCCCCTGACGCGATACGCTATTATCTGTCAACCTAAAGACTTTCACAGCACTCCTGATGGGAGCTTCTCGAGTTTGCCGATGTATTTCTCCGGTTGACGAGGCATTTGGCTACCTTAAGAGAGTCATAGTTACTCCTGTCAGTTGCTCCCCGTTTTACCTAAGTCACATTTTCAAGCTTCCTCTAGCCAGTTCACCTGACGCGATACGCCATTGTCTGTCAACCTAATGTCTTTCACAGTACTCTTGCCAGGAGCTTCTCGAGTTTGCCGATGTATTTCGCCTGTTGACGAGGCATTTGGCTACCTTAAGAGAGTCATAGTTACTCCTGTCAGTTGCTCCCCGTTTCACCACAGTCACAATTTTAAGCTTCCTCTCGCCACTTCCCCTGAAGCGTTACGCCATTATCTGTCAACCTATAGACTGTCACAGTACTCCTGGTGGGAGATTCTCGAGTTTGCCGATGTATTTCGCCTGTTGACGAGGCATTTGGCTACCTTAAGAGATCATAGTTACTCCTGTCAGTTGCTCCCCGTTTTACCACAGACACAGTTTCAAGCTTCCTCTAGCCAGTTCACCTGACGCGATACGCCATTGTCTGTCAACCTAATGTCTTTCACAGTACTCCTGCCGTGAGCTTCTCGAGTTTGCCGATGTATTTCGCCTGTTGACGAAGCATTTGGCTACCTTAAGAGAGTCATAGTTACTCCTGTCAGTTGCTCCCCGTTTTACCACAGTCACATTTTCAAGGTTCCACTAGCCAGTTCCCCTGAAGCGATACGCCATTATCTGTCAACCTATAGACTGTCACAGTACTCCTGGTGGGAGCTTCTCGAGATTGCCGATGTATTTCGCCAGTTGACGAGGCATATGGCTACCTTAAGAGAGTCATAGTTACTCCTGTCAGTTGCTCCCCGTTTTACCACAGTCACATTTTCAAGGTTCCACTAGCCAGTTCCCCTGAAGCGATACGCCATTATCTGTCAACCTATAGACTGTCACAGTACTCCTGGTGGGAGCTTCTCGAGATTGCCGATGTATTTCGCCTGTTGACGAGGCATATGGCTACCTTAAGAGAGTCATAGTTACTCCTGTCAGTTGCTCCCCGTTTTACCACTGTCACATTTTCAACGTTCCACGAGCCAGTTCCCCTGACGCGATACGCTATTATCTGTCAACCTAAAGACTTTCACAGCGCTCCTGATGGGAGCTTCTCGAGTTTGCCGATGTATTTCTCCGGTTGACGAGGCATTTGGCTACCTTAAGAGAGTCATAGTTACTCCTGTCAGTTGCTCCCCGTTTTACCTAAGTCACATTTTCAAGCTTCCTCTAGCCAGTTCACCTGACGCGATACGCCATTGTCTGTCAACCTAATGTCTTTCACAGTACTCTTGCCAGGAGCTTCTCGAGTTTGCCGATGTATTTCGCCTGTTGACGAGGCATTTGGCTACCTTAAGAGAGTCATAGTTACTCCTGTCAGTTGCTCCCCGTTTCACCACAGTCACAATTTTAAGCTTCCTCTCGCCAGTTCCCCTGAAGCGATACGCCATTATCTGTCAACCTATAGACTGTCACAGTACTCCTGGTGGGAGATTCTCGAGTTTGCCGATGTATTTCGCCTGTTGACGAGGCATTTGGCTACCTTAAGAGATCATAGTTACTCCTGTCAGTTGCTCCCCGTTTTACCACAGACACAGTTTCAAGCTTCCTCTAGCCAGTTCACCTGACGCGATACGCCATTGTCTGTCAACCTAATGTCTTTCACAGTACTCCTGCCGTGAGCTTCTCGAGTTTGCCGATGTATTTCGCCTGTTGACGAAGCATTTGGCTACCTTAAGAGAGTCATAGTTACTCCTGTCAGTTGCTCCCCGTTTTACCACAGTCACATTTTCAAGGTTCCACTAGCCAGTTCCCCTGAAGCGATACGCCATTATCTGTCAACCTATAGACTGTCACAGTACTCCTGGTGGGAGCTTCTCGAGATTGCCGATGTATTTCGCCAGTTGACGAGGCATATGGCTACCTTAAGGGAATCATAGTTACTCCTGTCAGTTGCTCCCCGTTTTACCACAGTCACATTTTCAAGGTTCCACTAGCCAGTTCCCCTGAAGCGATACGCCATTATCTGTCAACCTATAGACTGTCACAGTACTCCTGGTGGGAGCTTCTCGAGATTGCCGATGTATTTCGCCTGTTGACGAGGCATATGGCTACCTTAAGAGAGTCATAGTTACTCCTGTCAGTTGCTTCCCGTTTTACCACTGTCACATTTTCAACGTTCCACGAGCCAGTTCCCCTGAAGCGATACGCCATTATCTGTCAACCTATAGACTGTCACAGTACTCCTGGTGGGAGCTTCTCGAGATTGCCGATGTATTTCGCCTGTTGACGAGGCATATGGCTACCTTAAGAGAGTCATAGTTACTCCTGTCAGTTGCTCCCCGTTTTACCACTGTCACATTTTCAACGTTCCACGAGCCAGTTCCCCTGACGCGATACGCTATTATCTGTCAACCTAAAGACTTTCACAGCACTCCTGATGGGAGCTTCTCGAGTTTGCCGATGTATTTCTCCGGTTGACGAGGCATTTGGCTACCTTAAGAGAGTCATAGTTACTCCTGTCAGTTGCTCCCCGTTTTACCTAAGTCACATTTTCAAGCTTCCTCTAGCCAGTTCACCTGACGCGATACGCCATTGTCTGTCAACCTAATGTCTTTCACAGTACTCTTGCCAGGAGCTTCTCGAGTTTGCCGATGTATTTCGCCTGTTGACGAGGCATTTGGCTACCTTAAGAGAGTCATAGTTACTCCTGTCAGTTGCTCCCCGTTTCACCACAGTCACAATTTTAAGCTTCCTCTCGCCACTTCCCCTGAAGCGTTACGCCATTATCTGTCAACCTATAGACTGTCACAGTACTCCTGGTGGGAGATTCTCGAGTTTGCCGATGTATTTCGCCTGTTGACGAGGCATTTGGCTACCTTAAGAGATCATAGTTACTCCTGTCAGTTGCTCCCCGTTTTACCACAGACACAGTTTCCAGCTTCCTCTAGCCAGTTCACCTGACGCGATACGCCATTGTCTGTCAACCTAATGTCTTTCACAGTACTCCTGCCGTGAGCTTCTCGAGTTTGCCGATGTATTTCGCCTGTTGACGAAGCATTTGGCTACCTTAAGAGAGTCATAGTTACTCCTGTCAGTTGCTCCCCGTTTTACCACAGTCACATTTTCAAGGTTCCACTAGCCAGTTCCCCTGAAGCGATACGCCATTATCTGTCAACCTATAGACTGTCACAGTACTCCTGGTGGGAGCTTCTCGAGATTGCCGATGTATTTCGCCAGTTGACGAGGCATATGGCTACCTTAAGAGAGTCATAGTTACTCCTGTCAGTTGCTCCCCGTTTTACCACAGTCACATTTTCAAGGTTCCACTAGCCAGTTCCCCTGAAGCGATACGCCATTATCTGTCAACCTATAGACTGTCCCAGTACTCCTGGTGGGAGCTTCTCGAGATTGCCGATGTATTTAGCCTGTTGACGAGGCATATGGCTACCTTAAGAGAGTCATAGTTACTCCTGTCAGTTGCTCCCCGTTTTACCACTGTCACATTTTCAACGTTCCACGAGCCAGTTCCCCTGAAGCGATACGCTATTATCTGTCAACCTAAAGACTTTCACAGCACTCCTGATGGGAGCTTCTCGAGTTTGCCGATGTATTTCTCCGGTTGACGAGGCATTTGGCTACCTTAAGAGAGTCATAGTTACTCCTGTCAGTTGCTCCCCGTTTTACCTAAGTCACATTTTCAAGCTTCCTCTAGCCAGTTCACCTGACGCGATACGCCATTGTCTGTCAACCTAATGTCTTTCACAGTACTCTTGCCAGGAGCTTCTCGAGTTTGCCGATGTATTTCGCCTGTTGACGAGGCATTTGGCTACCTTAAGAGAGTCATAGTTACTCCTGTCAGTTGCTCCCCGTTTCACCACAGTCACAATTTTAAGCTTCCTCTCGCCAGTTCCCCTGAAGCGATACGCCATTATCTGTCAACCTATAGACTGTCACAGTACTCCTGGTGGGAGATTCTCGAGTTTGCCGATGTATTTCGCCTGTTGACGAGGCATTTGGCTACCTTAAGAGATCATAGCTACTCCTGTCAGTTGCTCCCCGTTTTACCACAGTCACATTTTCAAGCTTCCTCTAGCCAGTTCACCTGACGCGATACGCCATTGTCTGTCAACCTAATGTCTCTCACAGTACTCCTGCTGTGAGCTTCTCGAGTTTGCCGATGTATTTCGCCTGTTGACGAAGCATTTGGCTACCTTAAGAGAGTCATAGTTACTCCTGTCAGTTGCTCCCCGTTTTACCACAGTCACATTTTCAAGGTTCCACTAGCCAGTTCCCCTGAAGCGATACGCCATTATCTGTCAACCTATAGACTGTCACAGTACTCCTGGTGGGAGCTTCTCGAGATTGCCGATGTATTTCGCCTGTTGACGAGGCATATGGCTACCTTAAGAGAGTCATAGTTACTCCTGTCAGTTGCTCCCCGTTTTACCACAGTCACATTTTCAACGTTCCACTAGCCAGTTCCCCTGAAGAGATACGCCATTATCTGTCAACCTATAGACTGTCACAGTACTCCTGGTGGGAGCTTCTCGAGATTGCCGATGTATTTCGCCTGTTGACGAGGCATATGGCTACCTTAAGAGAGTCATAGTTACTCCTGTCAGTTGCTCCCCGTTTTACCACAGTCAAATTTTCAAGGTTCCACTAGCCAGTTCCCCTGAAGCGATACGCCATTATCTGTCAACCTATAGACTGTCACAGTACTCCTGGTGGGAGCTTCTCGAGATTGCCGATGTATTTCGCCTGTTGACGAGGCATATGGCTACCTTAAGAGAGTCATAGTTACTCCTGTCAGTTGCTCCCCGTTTTACCACTGTCACATTTTCAACGTTCCACGAGCCAGTTCCCCTGACGCGATACGCTATTATCTGTCAACCTAAAGACTTTCACAGCACTCCTGATGGGAGCTTCTCGAGTTTGCCGATGTATTTCTCCGGTTGACGAGGCATTTGGCTACCTTAAGAGAGTCATAGTTACTCCTGTCAGTTGCTCCCCGTTTTACCTAAGTCACATTTTCAAGCTTCCTCTAGCCAGTTCACCTGACGCGATACGCCATTGTCTGTCAACCTAATGTCTTTCACAGTACTCTTGCCAGGAGCTTCTCGAGTTTGCCGATGTATTTCGCCTGTTGACGAGGCATTTGGCTACCTTAAGAGAGTCATAGTTACTCCTGTCAGTTGCTCCCCGTTTCACCACAGTCACAATTTTAAGCTTCCTCTCGCCACTTCCCCTGAAGCGATACGCCATTATCTGTCAACCTATAGACTGTCACAGTACTCCTGGTGGGAGATTCTCGAGTTTGCCGATGTATTTCGCCTGTTGACGAGGCATTTGGCTACCTTAAGAGATCATAGTTACTCCTGTCAGTTGCTCCCCGTTTTACCACAGACACAGTTTCAAGCTTCCTCTAGCCAGTTCACCTGACGCGATACGCCATTGTCTGTCAACCTAATGTCTTTCACAGTACTCCTGCCGTGAGCTTCTCGAGTTTGCCGATGTATTTCGCCTGTTGACGAAGCATTTGGCTACCTTAAGAGAGTCATAGTTACTCCTGTCAGTTGCTCCCCGTTTTACCACAGTCACATTTTCAAGGTTCCACTAGCCAGTTCCCCTGAAGCGATACGCCATTATCTGTCAACCTATAGACTGTCACAGTACTCCTGGTGGGAGCTTCTCGAGATTGCCGATGTATCTCGCCTGTTGACGAGGCATATGGCTACCTTAAGAGAGTCATAGTTACTCCTGTCAGTTGCTCCCCGTTTTACCACAGTCACATTTTCAAGGTTCCACTAGCCAGTTCACCTGACGCGATACGCCATTGTCTGTCAACCTAATGTCTTTCACAGTACTCCTGCCGTGAGCTTCTCGAGTTTGCCGATGTATTTCGCCTGTTGACGAAGCATTTGGCTACCTTAAGAGAGTCATAGTTACTCCTATCAGTTGCTCCCCGTTTTACCACAGTCACATTTTCAAGGTTCCACTAGCCAGTTCCCCTGAAGCGATACGCCATTATCTGTCAACCTATAGACTGTCACAGTACTCCTGGTGGGAGCTTCTCGAGATTGCCGATGTATTTCGCCTGTTGACGAGGCATATGGCTACCTTAAGAGAGTCATAGTTACTCCTGTCAGTTGCTCCCCGTTTTACCACAGTCACATTTTCAAGGTTCCACGAGCCAGTTCCCCTGAAGCGATACGCTATTATCTGTCAACCTAAAGACTTTCACAGCACTCCTGATGGGAGCGTCTCGAGTTTGCCGATGTATTTCTCCGGTTGACGAGGCATTTGGCTACCTTAAGAGAGTCATAGTTACTCCTGTCAGTTGCTCCCCGTTTTACCTAAGTCACATTTTCAAACTTCCTCTAGCCAGTTCACCTGACGCGATACGCCATTGTCTGTCAACCTAATGTCTTTCACAGTACTCTTGCCAGGAGCTTCTCGAGTTTGCCGATGTATTTCGCCTGTTGACGAGGCATTTGGCTACCTTAAGAGAGTCATAGTTACTCCTGTCAGTTGCTCCCCGTTTCACCACAGTCACAATTTTAAGCTTCCTCTCGCCAGTTCCCCTGAAGCGATACGCCATTATCTGTCAACCTATAGACTGTCACAGTACTCCTGGTGGGAGCTTCTCGAGATTGCCGATGTATTTCGCCTGTTGACGAGGCATATGGCTACCTTAAGAGAGTCATAGTTACTCCTGTCAGTTGCTCCCCGTTTTACCACAGTCAAATTTTCAAGGTTCCACTAGCCAGTTCCCCTGAAGCGATACGCCATTATCTGTCAACCTATAGACTGTCACAGTACTCCTGGTGGGAGCTTCTCGAGATTGCCGATGTATTTCGCCTGTTGACGAGGCATATGGCTACCTCAAGAGAGTCATAGTTACTCCTGTCAGTTGCTCCCCGTTTTACCACTGTCACATTTTCAACGTTCCACGAGCCAGTTCCCCTGACGCGATACGCTATTATCTGTCAACCTAAAGACTTTCACAGCACTCCTGATGGGAGCTTCTCGAGTTTGCCGATGTATTTCTCCGGTTGACGAGGCATTTGGCTACCTTAAGAGAGTCATAGTTACTCCTGTCAGTTGCTCCCCGTTTTACCACAGTCACATTTTCAAGGTTCCACTAGCCAGTTCACCTGACGCGATACGCCATTGTCTGTCAACCTAATGTCTTTCACAGTACTCCTGCCGTGAGCTTCTCGAGTTTGCCGATGTATTTCGCCTGTTGACGAAGCATTTGGCTACCTTAAGAGAGTCATAGTTACTCCTGTCAGTTGCTCCCCGTTTTACCACAGTCACATTTTCAAGGTTCCACTAGCCAGTTCCCCTGAAGCGATACGCCATTATCTGTCAACCTATAGACTGTCACAGTACTCCTGGTGGGAGCTTCTCGAGATTGCCGATGTATTTCGCCAGTTGACGAGGCATATGGCTACCTTAAGGGAATCATAGTTACTCCTGTCAGTTGCTCCCCGTTTTACCACAGTCACATTTTCAAGGTTCCACTAGCCAGTTCCCCTGAAGCGATACGCCATTATCTGTCAACCTATAGACTGTCACAGTACTCCTGGTGGGAGCTTCTCGAGATTGCCGATGTATTTCGCCTGTTGACGAGGCATATGGCTACCTTAAGAGAGTCATAGTTACTCCTGTCAGTTGCTTCCCGTTTTACCACTGTCACATTTTCAACGTTCCACGAGCCAGTTCCCCTGAAGCGATACGCCATTATCTGTCAACCTATAGACTGTCACAGTACTCCTGGTGGGAGCTTCTCGAGATTGCCGATGTATTTCGCCTGTTGACGAGGCATATGGCTACCTTAAGAGAGTCATAGTTACTCCTGTCAGTTGCTCCCCGTTTTACCACTGTCACATTTTCAACGTTCCACGAGCCAGTTCCCCTGACGCGATACGCTATTATCTGTCAACCTAAAGACTTTCACAGCACTCCTGATGGGAGCTTCTCGAGTTTGCCGATGTATTTCTCCGGTTGACGAGGCATTTGGCTACCTTAAGAGAGTCATAGTTACTCCTGTCAGTTGCTCCCCGTTTTACCTAAGTCACATTTTCAAGCTTCCTCTAGCCAGTTCACCTGACGCGATACGCCATTGTCTGTCAACCTAATGTCTTTCACAGTACTCTTGCCAGGAGCTTCTCGAGTTTGCCGATGTATTTCGCCTGTTGACGAGGCATTTGGCTACCTTAAGAGAGTCATAGTTACTCCTGTCAGTTGCTCCCCGTTTCACCACAGTCACAATTTTAAGCTTCCTCTCGCCACTTCCCCTGAAGCGTTACGCCATTATCTGTCAACCTATAGACTGTCACAGTACTCCTGGTGGGAGATTCTCGAGTTTGCCGATGTATTTCGCCTGTTGACGAGGCATTTGGCTACCTTAAGAGATCATAGTTACTCCTGTCAGTTGCTCCCCGTTTTACCACAGACACAGTTTCAAGCTTCCTCTAGCCAGTTCACCTGACGCGATACGCCATTGTCTGTCAACCTAATGTCTTTCACAGTACTCCTGCCGTGAGCTTCTCGAGTTTGCCGATGTATTTCGCCTGTTGACGAAGCATTTGGCTACCTTAAGAGAGTCATAGTTACTCCTGTCAGTTGCTCCCCGTTTTACCACAGTCACATTTTCAAGGTTCCACTAGCCAGTTCCCCTGAAGCGATACGCCATTATCTGTCAACCTATAGACTGTCACAGTACTCCTGGTGGGAGCTTCTCGAGATTGCCGATGTATTTCGCCAGTTGACGAGGCATATGGCTACCTTAAGAGAGTCATAGTTACTCCTGTCAGTTGCTCCCCGTTTTACCACAGTCACATTTTCAAGGTTCCACTAGCCAGTTCCCCTGAAGCGATACGCCATTATCTGTCAACCTATAGACTGTCCCAGTACTCCTGGTGGGAGCTTCTCGAGATTGCCGATGTATTTAGCCTGTTGACGAGGCATATGGCTACCTTAAGAGAGTCATAGTTACTCCTGTCAGTTGCTCCCCGTTTTACCACTGTCACATTTTCAACGTTCCACGAGCCAGTTCCCCTGAAGCGATACGCTATTATCTGTCAACCTAAAGACTTTCACAGCACTCCTGATGGGAGCTTCTCGAGTTTGCCGATGTATTTCTCCGGTTGACGAGGCATTTGGCTACCTTAAGAGAGTCATAGTTACTCCTGTCAGTTGCTCCCCGTTTTACCTAAGTCACATTTTCAAGCTTCCTCTAGCCAGTTCACCTGACGCGATACGCCATTGTCTGTCAACCTAATGTCTTTCACAGTACTCTTGCCAGGAGCTTCTCGAGTTTGCCGATGTATTTCGCCTGTTGACGAGGCATTTGGCTACCTTAAGAGAGTCATAGTTACTCCTGTCAGTTGCTCCCCGTTTCACCACAGTCACAATTTTAAGCTTCCTCTCGCCAGTTCCCCTGAAGCGATACGCCATTATCTGTCAACCTATAGACTGTCACAGTACTCCTGGTGGGAGATTCTCGAGTTTGCCGATGTATTTCGCCTGTTGACGAGGCATTTGGCTACCTTAAGAGATCATAGCTACTCCTGTCAGTTGCTCCCCGTTTTACCACAGTCACATTTTCAAGCTTCCTCTAGCCAGTTCACCTGACGCGATACGCCATTGTCTGTCAACCTAATGTCTCTCACAGTACTCCTGCCGTGAGCTTCTCGAGTTTGCCGATGTATTTCGCCTGTTGACGAAGCATTTGGCTACCTTAAGAGAGTCATAGTTACTCCTGTCAGTTGCTCCCCGTTTTACCACAGTCACATTTTCAAGGTTCCACTAGCCAGTTCCCCTGAAGCGATACGCCATTATCTGTCAACCTATAGACTGTCACAGTACTCCTGGTGGGAGCTTCTCGAGATTGCCGATGTATTTCGCCTGTTGACGAGGCATATGGCTACCTTAAGAGAGTCATAGTTACTCCTGTCAGTTGCTCCCCGTTTTACCACAGTCACATTTTCAAGGTTCCACGAGCCAGTTCCCCTGAAGCGATACGCTATTATCTGTCAACCTAAAGACTTTCACAGCACTCCTGATGGGAGCGTCTCGAGTTTGCCGATGTATTTCTCCGGTTGACGAGGCATTTGGCTACCTTAAGAGAGTCATAGTTACTCCTGTCAGTTGCTCCCCGTTTTACCTAAGTCACATTTTCAAACTTCCTCTAGCCAGTTCACCTGACGCGATACGCCATTGTCTGTCAACCTAATGTCTTTCACAGTACTCTTGCCAGGAGCTTCTCGAGTTTGCCGATGTATTTCGCCTGTTGACGAGGCATTTGGCTACCTTAAGAGAGTCATAGTTACTCCTGTCAGTTGCTCCCCGTTTCACCACAGTCACAATTTTAAGCTTCCTCTCGCCAGTTCCCCTGAAGCGATACGCCATTATCTGTCAACCTATAGACTGTCACAGTACTCCTGGTGGGAGCTTCTCGAGATTGCCGATGTATTTCGCCTGTTGACGAGGCATATGGCTACCTTAAGAGAGTCATAGTTACTCCTGTCAGTTGCTCCCCGTTTTACCACAGTCAAATTTTCAAGGTTCCACTAGCCAGTTCCCCTGAAGCGATACGCCATTATCTGTCAACCTATAGACTGTCACAGTACTCCTGGTGGGAGCTTCTCGAGATTGCCGATGTATTTCGCCTGTTGACGAGGCATATGGCTACCTCAAGAGAGTCATAGTTACTCCTGTCAGTTGCTCCCCGTTTTACCACTGTCACATTTTCAACGTTCCACGAGCCAGTTCCCCTGACGCGATACGCTATTATCTGTCAACCTAAAGACTTTCACAGCACTCCTGATGGGAGCTTCTCGAGTTTGCCGATGTATTTCTCCGGTTGACGAGGCATTTGGCTACCTTAAGAGAGTCATAGTTACTCCTGTCAGTTGCTCCCCGTTTTACCACAGTCACATTTTCAAGGTTCCACTAGCCAGTTCACCTGACGCGATACGCCATTGTCTGTCAACCTAATGTCTTTCACAGTACTCCTGCCGTGAGCTTCTCGAGTTTGCCGATGTATTTCGCCTGTTGACGAAGCATTTGGCTACCTTAAGAGAGTCATAGTTACTCCTGTCAGTTGCTCCCCGTTTTACCACAGTCACATTTTCAAGGTTCCACTAGCCAGTTCCCCTGAAGCGATACGCCATTATCTGTCAACCTATAGACTGTCACAGTACTCCTGGTGGGAGCTTCTCGAGATTGCCGATGTATTTCGCCAGTTGACGAGGCATATGGCTACCTTAAGGGAATCATAGTTACTCCTGTCAGTTGCTCCCCGTTTTACCACAGTCACATTTTCAAGGTTCCACTAGCCAGTTCCCCTGAAGCGATACGCCATTATCTGTCAACCTATAGACTGTCACAGTACTCCTGGTGGGAGCTTCTCGAGATTGCCGATGTATTTCGCCTGTTGACGAGGCATATGGCTACCTTAAGAGAGTCATAGTTACTCCTGTCAGTTGCTTCCCGTTTTACCACTGTCACATTTTCAACGTTCCACGAGCCAGTTCCCCTGAAGCGATACGCCATTATCTGTCAACCTATAGACTGTCACAGTACTCCTGGTGGGAGCTTCTCGAGATTGCCGATGTATTTCGCCTGTTGACGAGGCATATGGCTACCTTAAGAGAGTCATAGTTACTCCTGTCAGTTGCTCCCCGTTTTACCACTGTCACATTTTCAACGTTCCACGAGCCAGTTCCCCTGACGCGATACGCTATTATCTGTCAACCTAAAGACTTTCACAGCACTCCTGATGGGAGCTTCTCGAGTTTGCCGATGTATTTCTCCGGTTGACGAGGCATTTGGCTACCTTAAGAGAGTCATAGTTACTCCTGTCAGTTGCTCCCCGTTTTACCTAAGTCACATTTTCAAGCTTCCTCTAGCCAGTTCACCTGACGCGATACGCCATTGTCTGTCAACCTAATGTCTTTCACAGTACTCTTGCCAGGAGCTTCTCGAGTTTGCCGATGTATTTCGCCTGTTGACGAGGCATTTGGCTACCTTAAGAGAGTCATAGTTACTCCTGTCAGTTGCTCCCCGTTTCACCACAGTCACAATTTTAAGCTTCCTCTCGCCACTTCCCCTGAAGCGTTACGCCATTATCTGTCAACCTATAGACTGTCACAGTACTCCTGGTGGGAGATTCTCGAGTTTGCCGATGTATTTCGCCTGTTGACGAGGCATTTGGCTACCTTAAGAGATCATAGTTACTCCTGTCAGTTGCTCCCCGTTTTACCACAGACACAGTTTCAAGCTTCCTCTAGCCAGTTCACCTGACGCGATACGCCATTGTCTGTCAACCTAATGTCTTTCACAGTACTCCTGCCGTGAGCTTCTCGAGTTTGCCGATGTATTTCGCCTGTTGACGAAGCATTTGGCTACCTTAAGAGAGTCATAGTTACTCCTGTCAGTTGCTCCCCGTTTTACCACAGTCACATTTTCAAGGTTCCACTAGCCAGTTCCCCTGAAGCGATACGCCATTATCTGTCAACCTATAGACTGTCACAGTACTCCTGGTGGGAGCTTCTCGAGATTGCCGATGTATTTCGCCAGTTGACGAGGCATATGGCTACCTTAAGAGAGTCATAGTTACTCCTGTCAGTTGCTCCCCGTTTTACCACAGTCACATTTTCAAGGTTCCACTAGCCAGTTCCCCTGAAGCGATACGCCATTATCTGTCAACCTATAGACTGTCCCAGTACTCCTGGTGGGAGCTTCTCGAGATTGCCGATGTATTTAGCCTGTTGACGAGGCATATGGCTACCTTAAGAGAGTCATAGTTACTCCTGTCAGTTGCTCCCCGTTTTACCACTGTCACATTTTCAACGTTCCACGAGCCAGTTCCCCTGAAGCGATACGCTATTATCTGTCAACCTAAAGACTTTCACAGCACTCCTGATGGGAGCTTCTCGAGTTTGCCGATGTATTTCTCCGGTTGACGAGGCATTTGGCTACCTTAAGAGAGTCATAGTTACTCCTGTCAGTTGCTCCCCGTTTTACCTAAGTCACATTTTCAAGCTTCCTCTAGCCAGTTCACCTGACGCGATACGCCATTGTCTGTCAACCTAATGTCTTTCACAGTACTCTTGCCAGGAGCTTCTCGAGTTTGCCGATGTATTTCGCCTGTTGACGAGGCATTTGGCTACCTTAAGAGAGTCATAGTTACTCCTGTCAGTTGCTCCCCGTTTCACCACAGTCACAATTTTAAGCTTCCTCTCGCCAGTTCCCCTGAAGCGATACGCCATTATCTGTCAACCTATAGACTGTCACAGTACTCCTGGTGGGAGATTCTCGAGTTTGCCGATGTATTTCGCCTGTTGACGAGGCATTTGGCTACCTTAAGAGATCATAGCTACTCCTGTCAGTTGCTCCCCGTTTTACCACAGTCACATTTTCAAGCTTCCTCTAGCCAGTTCACCTGACGCGATACGCCATTGTCTGTCAACCTAATGTCTCTCACAGTACTCCTGCCGTGAGCTTCTCGAGTTTGCCGATGTATTTCGCCTGTTGACGAAGCATTTGGCTACCTTAAGAGAGTCATAGTTACTCCTGTCAGTTGCTCCCCGTTTTACCACAGTCACATTTTCAAGGTTCCACTAGCCAGTTCCCCTGAAGCGATACGCCATTATCTGTCAACCTATAGACTGTCACAGTACTCCTGGTGGGAGCTTCTCGAGATTGCCGATGTATTTCGCCTGTTGACGAGGCATATGGCTACCTTAAGAGAGTCATAGTTACTCCTGTCAGTTGCTCCCCGTTTTACCACAGTCACATTTTCAACGTTCCACTAGCCAGTTCCCCTGAAGAGATACGCCATTATCTGTCAACCTATAGACTGTCACAGTACTCCTGGTGGGAGCTTCTCGAGATTGCCGATGTATTTCGCCTGTTGACGAGGCATATGGCTACCTTAAGAGAGTCATAGTTACTCCTGTCAGTTGCTCCCCGTTTTACCACAGTCAAATTTTCAAGGTTCCACTAGCCAGTTCCCCTGAAGCGATACGCCATTATCTGTCAACCTATAGACTGTCACAGTACTCCTGGTGGGAGCTTCTCGAGATTGCCGATGTATTTCGCCTGTTGACGAGGCATATGGCTACCTTAAGAGAGTCATAGTTACTCCTGTCAGTTGCTCCCCGTTTTACCACTGTCACATTTTCAACGTTCCACGAGCCAGTTCCCCTGACGCGATACGCTATTATCTGTCAACCTAAAGACTTTCACAGCACTCCTGATGGGAGCTTCTCGAGTTTGCCGATGTATTTCTCCGGTTGACGAGGCATTTGGCTACCTTAAGAGAGTCATAGTTACTCCTGTCAGTTGCTCCCCGTTTTACCTAAGTCACATTTTCAAGCTTCCTCTAGCCAGTTCACCTGACGCGATACGCCATTGTCTGTCAACCTAATGTCTTTCACAGTACTCTTGCCAGGAGCTTCTCGAGTTTGCCGATGTATTTCGCCTGTTGACGAGGCATTTGGCTACCTTAAGAGAGTCATAGTTACTCCTGTCAGTTGCTCCCCGTTTCACCACAGTCACAATTTTAAGCTTCCTCTCGCCACTTCCCCTGAAGCGATACGCCATTATCTGTCAACCTATAGACTGTCACAGTACTCCTGGTGGGAGATTCTCGAGTTTGCCGATGTATTTCGCCTGTTGACGAGGCATTTGGCTACCTTAAGAGATCATAGTTACTCCTGTCAGTTGCTCCCCGTTTTACCACAGACACAGTTTCAAGCTTCCTCTAGCCAGTTCACCTGACGCGATACGCCATTGTCTGTCAACCTAATGTCTTTCACAGTACTCCTGCCGTGAGCTTCTCGAGTTTGCCGATGTATTTCGCCTGTTGACGAAGCATTTGGCTACCTTAAGAGAGTCATAGTTACTCCTGTCAGTTGCTCCCCGTTTTACCACAGTCACATTTTCAAGGTTCCACTAGCCAGTTCCCCTGAAGCGATACGCCATTATCTGTCAACCTATAGACTGTCACAGTACTCCTGGTGGGAGCTTCTCGAGATTGCCGATGTATCTCGCCTGTTGACGAGGCATATGGCTACCTTAAGAGAGTCATAGTTACTCCTGTCAGTTGCTCCCCGTTTTACCACAGTCACATTTTCAAGGTTCCACTAGCCAGTTCACCTGACGCGATACGCCATTGTCTGTCAACCTAATGTCTTTCACAGTACTCCTGCCGTGAGCTTCTCGAGTTTGCCGATGTATTTCGCCTGTTGACGAAGCATTTGGCTACCTTAAGAGAGTCATAGTTACTCCTATCAGTTGCTCCCCGTTTTACCACAGTCACATTTTCAAGGTTCCACTAGCCAGTTCCCCTGAAGCGATACGCCATTATCTGTCAACCTATAGACTGTCACAGTACTCCTGGTGGGAGCTTCTCGAGATTGCCGATGTATTTCGCCTGTTGACGAGGCATATGGCTACCTTAAGAGAGTCATAGTTACTCCTGTCAGTTGCTCCCCGTTTTACCACAGTCACATTTTCAAGGTTCCACGAGCCAGTTCCCCTGAAGCGATACGCTATTATCTGTCAACCTAAAGACTTTCACAGCACTCCTGATGGGAGCGTCTCGAGTTTGCCGATGTATTTCTCCGGTTGACGAGGCATTTGGCTACCTTAAGAGAGTCATAGTTACTCCTGTCAGTTGCTCCCCGTTTTACCTAAGTCACATTTTCAAACTTCCTCTAGCCAGTTCACCTGACGCGATACGCCATTGTCTGTCAACCTAATGTCTTTCACAGTACTCTTGCCAGGAGCTTCTCGAGTTTGCCGATGTATTTCGCCTGTTGACGAGGCATTTGGCTACCTTAAGAGAGTCATAGTTACTCCTGTCAGTTGCTCCCCCGTTTCACCACAGTCACAATTTTAAGCTTCCTCTCGCCAGTTCCCCTGAAGCGATACGCCATTATCTGTCAACCTATAGACTGTCACAGTACTCCTGGTGGGAGCTTCTCGAGATTGCCGATGTATTTCGCCTGTTGACGAGGCATATGGCTACCTTAAGAGAGTCATAGTTACTCCTGTCAGTTGCTCCCCGTTTTACCACAGTCAAATTTTCAAGGTTCCACTAGCCAGTTCCCCTGAAGCGATACGCCATTATCTGTCAACCTATAGACTGTCACAGTACTCCTGGTGGGAGCTTCTCGAGATTGCCGATGTATTTCGCCTGTTGACGAGGCATATGGCTACCTCAAGAGAGTCATAGTTACTCCTGTCAGTTGCTCCCCGTTTTACCACTGTCACATTTTCAACGTTCCACGAGCCAGTTCCCCTGACGCGATACGCTATTATCTGTCAACCTAAAGACTTTCACAGCACTCCTGATGGGAGCTTCTCGAGTTTGCCGATGTATTTCTCCGGTTGACGAGGCATTTGGCTACCTTAAGAGAGTCATAGTTACTCCTGTCAGTTGCTCCCCGTTTTACCACAGTCACATTTTCAAGGTTCCACTAGCCAGTTCACCTGACGCGATACGCCATTGTCTGTCAACCTAATGTCTTTCACAGTACTCCTGCCGTGAGCTTCTCGAGTTTGCCGATGTATTTCGCCTGTTGACGAAGCATTTGGCTACCTTAAGAGAGTCATAGTTACTCCTGTCAGTTGCTCCCCGTTTTACCACAGTCACATTTTCAAGGTTCCACTAGCCAGTTCCCCTGAAGCGATACGCCATTATCTGTCAACCTATAGACTGTCACAGTACTCCTGGTGGGAGCTTCTCGAGATTGCCGATGTATTTCGCCTGTTGACGAGGCATATGGCTACCTTAAGAGAGTCATAGTTACTCCTGTCAGTTGCTCCCCGTTTTACCACAGTCACATTTTCAAGGTTCCACTAGCCAGTTCACCTGACGCGATACGCCATTGTCTGTCAACCTAATGTCTTTCACAGTACTCCTGCCGTGAGCTTCTCGAGTTTGCCGATGTATTTCGCCTGTTGACGAAGCATTTGGCTACCTTAAGAGAGTCATAGTTACTCCTGTCAGTTGCTCCCCGTTTTACCACAGTCACATTTTCAAGGTTCCACTAGCCAGTTCCCCTGAAGCGATACGCCATTATCTGTCAACCTATAGACTGTCACAGTACTCCTGGTGGGAGCTTCTCGAGATTGCCGATGTATTTCGCCAGTTGACGAGGCATATGGCTACCTTAAGAGAGTCATAGTTACTCCTGTCAGTTGCTCCCCGTTTTACCACAGTCACATTTTCAAGGTTCCACTAGCCAGTTCCCCTGAAGCGATACGCCATTATCTGTCAACCTATAGACTGTCACAGTACTCCTGGTGGGAGCTTCTCGAGATTGCCGATGTATTTCGCCTGTTGACGAGGCATATGGCTACCTTTAGAGAGTCATAGTTACTCCTGTCAGTTGCTCCCCGTTTTACCACTGTCACATTTTCAACGTTCCACGAGCCAGTTCCCCTGAAGCGATACGCTATTATCTGTCAACCTAAAGACTTTCACAGCACTCCTGATGGGAGCGTCTCGAGTTTGCCGATGTATTTCTCCGGTTGACGAGGCATTTGGCTACCTTAAGAGAGTCATAGTTACTCCTGTCAGTTGCTCCCCGTTTTACCTAAGTCACATTTTCAAACTTCCTCTAGCCAGTTCACCTGACGCGATACGCCATTGTCTGTCAACCTAATGTCTTTCACAGTACTCTTGCCAGGAGCTTCTCGAGTTTGCCGATGTATTTCGCCTGTTGACGAGGCATTTGGCTACCTTAAGAGAGTCATAGTTACTCCTGTCAGTTGCTCCCCGTTTCACCACAGTCACAATTTTAAGCTTCCTCTCGCCAGTTCCCCTGAAGCGATACGCCATTATCTGTCAACCTATAGACTGTCACAGTACTCCTGGTGGGAGCTTCTCGAGATTGCCGATGTATTTCGCCTGTTGACGAGGCATATGGCTACCTTAAGAGAGTCATAGTTACTCCTGTCAGTTGCTCCCCGTTTTACCACAGTCAAATTTTCAAGGTTCCACTAGCCAGTTCCCCTGAAGCGATACGCCATTATCTGTCAACCTATAGACTGTCACAGTACTCCTGGTGGGAGCTTCTCGAGATTGCCGATGTATTTCGCCTGTTGACGAGGCATATGGCTACCTCAAGAGAGTCATAGTTACTCCTGTCAGTTGCTCCCCGTTTTACCACTGTCACATTTTCAACGTTCCACGAGCCAGTTCCCCTGACGCGATACGCTATTATCTGTCAACCTAAAGACTTTCACAGCACTCCTGATGGGAGCTTCTCGAGTTTGCCGATGTATTTCTCCGGTTGACGAGGCATTTGGCTACCTTAAGAGAGTCATAGTTACTCCTGTCAGTTGCTCCCCGTTTTACCACAGTCACATTTTCAAGGTTCCACTAGCCAGTTCACCTGACGCGATACGCCATTGTCTGTCAACCTAATGTCTTTCACAGTACTCCTGCCGTGAGCTTCTCGAGTTTGCCGATGTATTTCGCCTGTTGACGAAGCATTTGGCTACCTTAAGAGAGTCATAGTTACTCCTGTCAGTTGCTCCCCGTTTTACCACAGTCACATTTTCAAGGTTCCACTAGCCAGTTCCCCTGAAGCGATACGCCATTATCTGTCAACCTATAGACTGTCACAGTACTCCTGGTGGGAGCTTCTCGAGATTGCCGATGTATTTCGCCTGTTGACGAGGCATATGGCTACCTTAAGAGAGTCATAGTTACTCCTGTCAGTTGCTCCCCGTTTTACCACAGTCACATTTTCAAGGTTCCACTAGCCAGTTCACCTGACGCGATACGCCATTGTCTGTCAACCTAATGTCTTTCACAGTACTCCTGCCGTGAGCTTCTCGAGTTTGCCGATGTATTTCGCCTGTTGACGAAGCATTTGGCTACCTTAAGAGAGTCATAGTTACTCCTGTCAGTTGCTCCCCGTTTTACCACAGTCACATTTTCAAGGTTCCACTAGCCAGTTCCCCTGAAGCGATACGCCATTATCTGTCAACCTATAGACTGTCACAGTACTCCTGGTGGGAGCTTCTCGAGATTGCCGATGTATTTCGCCAGTTGACGAGGCATATGGCTACCTTAAGAGAGTCATAGTTACTCCTGTCAGTTGCTCCCCGTTTTACCACAGTCACATTTTCAAGGTTCCACTAGCCAGTTCCCCTGAAGCGATACGCCATTATCTGTCAACCTATAGACTGTCACAGTACTCCTGGTGGGAGCTTCTCGAGATTGCCGATGTATTTCGCCTGTTGACGAGGCATATGGCTACCTTAAGAGAGTCATAGTTACTCCTGTCAGTTGCTCCCCGTTTTACCACTGTCACATTTTCAACGTTCCACGAGCCAGTTCCCCTGAAGCGATACGCTATTATCTGTCAACCTAAAGACTTTCACAGCACTCCTGATGGGAGCGTCTCGAGTTTGCCGATGTATTTCTCCGGTTGACGAGGCATTTGGCTACCTTAAGAGAGTCATAGTTACTCCTGTCAGTTGCTCCCCGTTTTACCTAAGTCACATTTTCAAACTTCCTCTAGCCAGTTCACCTGACGCGATACGCCATTGTCTGTCAACCTAATGTCTTTCACAGTACTCTTGCCAGGAGCTTCTCGAGTTTGCCGATGTATTTCGCCTGTTGACGAGGCATTTGGCTACCTTAAGAGAGTCATAGTTACTCCTGTCAGTTGCTCCCCGTTTCACCACAGTCACAATTTTAAGCTTCCTCTCGCCAGTTCCCCTGAAGCGATACGCCATTATCTGTCAACCTATAGACTGTCACAGTACTCCTGGTGGGAGCTTCTCGAGATTGCCGATGTATTTCGCCTGTTGACGAGGCATATGGCTACCTTAAGAGAGTCATAGTTACTCCTGTCAGTTGCTCCCCGTTTTACCACAGTCAAATTTTCAAGGTTCCACTAGCCAGTTCCCCTGAAGCGATACGCCATTATCTGTCAACCTATAGACTGTCACAGTACTCCTGGTGGGAGCTTCTCGAGATTGCCGATGTATTTCGCCTGTTGACGAGGCATATGGCTACCTCAAGAGAGTCATAGTTACTCCTGTCAGTTGCTCCCCGTTTTACCACTGTCACATTTTCAACGTTCCACGAGCCAGTTCCCCTGACGCGATACGCTATTATCTGTCAACCTAAAGACTTTCACAGCACTCCTGATGGGAGCTTCTCGAGTTTGCCGATGTATTTCTCCGCTTTGACGAGGCATTTGGCTACCTTAAGAGAGTCATAGTTACTCCTGTCAGTTGCTCCCCGTTTTACCTAAGTCACATTTTCAAGCTTCCTCTAGCCAGTTCACCTGACGCGATACGCCATTGTCTGTCAACCTAATGTCTTTCACAGTACTCTTGCCAGGAGCTTCTCGAGTTTGCCGATGTATTTCGCCTGTTGACGAGGCATTTGGCTACCTTAAGAGAGTCATAGTTACTCCTGTCAGTTGCTCCCCGTTTCACCACAGTCACAATTTTAAGCTTCCTCTCGCCACTTCCCCTGAAGCGATACGCCATTATCTGTCAACCTATAGACTGTCACAGTACTCCTGGTGGGAGATTCTCGAGTTTGCCGATGTATTTCGCCTGTTGACGAGGCATTTGGCTACCTTAAGAGATCATAGTTACTCCTGTCAGTTGCTCCCCGTTTTACCACAGACACAGTTTCAAGCTTCCTCTAGCCAGTTCACCTGACGCGATACGCCATTGTCTGTCAACCTAATGTCTTTCACAGTACTCCTGCCGTGAGCTTCTCGAGTTTGCCGATGTATTTCGCCTGTTGACGAAGCATTTGGCTACCTTAAGAGAGTCATAGTTACTCCTGTCAGTTGCTCCCCGTTTTACCACAGTCACATTTTCAAGGTTCCACTAGCCAGTTCCCCTGAAGCGATACGCCATTATCTGTCAACCTATAGACTGTCACAGTACTCCTGGTGGGAGCTTCTCGAGATTGCCGATGTATTTCGCCTGTTGACGAGGCATATGGCTACCTTAAGAGAGTCATAGTTACTCCTGTCAGTTGCTCCCCGTTTTACCACAGTCAAATTTTCAAGGTTCCACTAGCCAGTTCCCCTGAAGCGATACGCCATTATCTGTCAACCTATAGACTGTCACAGTACTCCTGGTGGGAGCTTCTCGAGATTGCCGATGTATTTCGCCTGTTGACGAGGCATATGGCTACCTCAAGAGAGTCATAGTTACTCCTGTCAGTTGCTCCCCGTTTTACCACTGTCACATTTTCAACGTTCCACGAGCCAGTTCCCCTGACGCGATACGCTATTATCTGTCAACCTAAAGACTTTCACAGCACTCCTGATGGGAGCTTCTCGAGTTTGCCGATGTATTTCTCCGGTTGACGAGGCATTTGGCTACCTTAAGAGAGTCATAGTTACTCCTGTCAGTTGCTCCCCGTTTTACCACAGTCACATTTTCAAGGTTCCACTAGCCAGTTCACCTGACGCGATACGCCATTGTCTGTCAACCTAATGTCTTTCACAGTACTCCTGCCGTGAGCTTCTCGAGTTTGCCGATGTATTTCGCCTGTTGACGAAGCATTTGGCTACCTTAAGAGAGTCATAGTTACTCCTGTCAGTTGCTCCCCGTTTTACCACAGTCACATTTTCAAGGTTCCACTAGCCAGTTCCCCTGAAGCGATACGCCATTATCTGTCAACCTATAGACTGTCACAGTACTCCTGGTGGGAGCTTCTCGAGATTGCCGATGTATTTCGCCTGTTGACGAGGCATATGGCTACCTTAAGAGAGTCATAGTTACTCCTGTCAGTTGCTCCCCGTTTTACCACAGTCACATTTTCAAGGTTCCACTAGCCAGTTCACCTGACGCGATACGCCATTGTCTGTCAACCTAATGTCTTTCACAGTACTCCTGCCGTGAGCTTCTCGAGTTTGCCGATGTATTTCGCCTGTTGACGAAGCATTTGGCTACCTTAAGAGAGTCATAGTTACTCCTGTCAGTTGCTCCCCGTTTTACCACAGTCACATTTTCAAGGTTCCACTAGCCAGTTCCCCTGAAGCGATACGCCATTATCTGTCAACCTATAGACTGTCACAGTACTCCTGGTGGGAGCTTCTCGAGATTGCCGATGTATTTCGCCAGTTGACGAGGCATATGGCTACCTTAAGAGAGTCATAGTTACTCCTGTCAGTTGCTCCCCGTTTTACCACAGTCACATTTTCAAGGTTCCACTAGCCAGTTCCCCTGAAGCGATACGCCATTATCTGTCAACCTATAGACTGTCACAGTACTCCTGGTGGGAGCTTCTCGAGTTTGCCGATGTATTTCGCCTGTTGACGAGGCATATGGCTACCTTAAGAGAGTCATAGTTACTCCTGTCAGTTGCTCCCCGTTTTACCACTGTCACATTTTCAACGTTCCACGAGCCAGTTCCCCTGAAGCGATACGCTATTATCTGTCAACCTAAAGACTTTCACAGCACTCCTGATGGGAGCGTCTCGAGTTTGCCGATGTATTTCTCCGGTTGACGAGGCATTTGGCTACCTTAAGAGAGTCATAGTTACTCCTGTCAGTTGCTCCCCGTTTTACCTAAGTCACATTTTCAAACTTCCTCTAGCCAGTTCACCTGACGCGATACGCCATTGTCTGTCAACCTAATGTCTTTCACAGTACTCTTGCCAGGAGCTTCTCGAGTTTGCCGATGTATTTCGCCTGTTGACGAGGCATTTGGCTACCTTAAGAGAGTCATAGTTACTCCTGTCAGTTGCTCCCCGTTTCACCACAGTCACAATTTTAAGCTTCCTCTCGCCAGTTCCCCTGAAGCGATACGCCATTATCTGTCAACCTATAGACTGTCACAGTACTCCTGGTGGGAGCTTCTCGAGATTGCCGATGTATTTCGCCTGTTGACGAGGCATATGGCTACCTTAAGAGAGTCATAGTTACTCCTGTCAGTTGCTCCCCGTTTTACCACAGTCAAATTTTCAAGGTTCCACTAGCCAGTTCCCCTGAAGCGATACGCCATTATCTGTCAACCTATAGACTGTCACAGTACTCCTGGTGGGAGCTTCTCGAGATTGCCGATGTATTTCGCCTGTTGACGAGGCATATGGCTACCTCAAGAGAGTCATAGTTACTCCTGTCAGTTGCTCCCCGTTTTACCACTGTCACATTTTCAACGTTCCACGAGCCAGTTCCCCTGACGCGATACGCTATTATCTGTCAACCTAAAGACTTTCACAGCACTCCTGATGGGAGCTTCTCGAGTTTGCCGATGTATTTCTCCGGTTGACGAGGCATTTGGCTACCTTAAGAGAGTCATAGTTACTCCTGTCAGTTGCTCCCCGTTTTACCACAGTCACATTTTCAAGGTTCCACTAGCCAGTTCACCTGACGCGATACGCCATTGTCTGTCAACCTAATGTCTTTCACAGTACTCCTGCCGTGAGCTTCTCGAGTTTGCCGATGTATTTCGCCTGTTGACGAAGCATTTGGCTACCTTAAGAGAGTCATAGTTACTCCTGTCAGTTGCTCCCCGTTTTACCACAGTCACATTTTCAAGGTTCCACTAGCCAGTTCCCCTGAAGCGATACGCCATTATCTGTCAACCTATAGACTGTCACAGTACTCCTGGTGGGAGCTTCTCGAGATTGCCGATGTATTTCGCCTGTTGACGAGGCATATGGCTACCTTAAGAGAGTCATAGTTACTCCTGTCAGTTGCTCCCCGTTTTACCACAGTCACATTTTCAAGGTTCCACTAGCCAGTTCACCTGACGCGATACGCCATTGTCTGTCAACCTAATGTCTTTCACAGTACTCCTGCCGTGAGCTTCTCGAGTTTGCCGATGTATTTCGCCTGTTGACGAAGCATTTGGCTACCTTAAGAGAGTCATAGTTACTCCTGTCAGTTGCTCCCCGTTTTACCACAGTCACATTTTCAAGGTTCCACTAGCCAGTTCCCCTGAAGCGATACGCCATTATCTGTCAACCTATAGACTGTCACAGTACTCCTGGTGGGAGCTTCTCGAGATTGCCGATGTATTTCGCCAGTTGACGAGGCATATGGCTACCTTAAGAGAGTCATAGTTACTCCTGTCAGTTGCTCCCCGTTTTACCACAGTCACATTTTCAAGGTTCCACTAGCCAGTTCCCCTGAAGCGATACGCCATTATCTGTCAACCTATAGACTGTCACAGTACTCCTGGTGGGAGCTTCTCGAGATTGCCGATGTATTTCGCCTGTTGACGAGGCATATGGCTACCTTAAGAGAGTCATAGTTACTCCTGTCAGTTGCTCCCCGTTTTACCACTGTCACATTTTCAACGTTCCACGAGCCAGTTCCCCTGAAGCGATACGCTATTATCTGTCAACCTAAAGACTTTCACAGCACTCCTGATGGGAGCGTCTCGAGTTTGCCGATGTATTTCTCCGGTTGACGAGGCATTTGGCTACCTTAAGAGAGTCATAGTTACTCCTGTCAGTTGCTCCCCGTTTTACCTAAGTCACATTTTCAAACTTCCTCTAGCCAGTTCACCTGACGCGATACGCCATTGTCTGTCAACCTAATGTCTTTCACAGTACTCTTGCCAGGAGCTTCTCGAGTTTGCCGATGTATTTCGCCTGTTGACGAGGCATTTGGCTACCTTAAGAGAGTCATAGTTACTCCTGTCAGTTGCTCCCCGTTTCACCACAGTCACAATTTTAAGCTTCCTCTCGCCAGTTCCCCTGAAGCGATACGCCATTATCTGTCAACCTATAGACTGTCACAGTACTCCTGGTGGGAGCTTCTCGAGATTGCCGATGTATTTCGCCTGTTGACGAGGCATATGGCTACCTTAAGAGAGTCATAGTTACTCCTGTCAGTTGCTCCCCGTTTTACCACAGTCAAATTTTCAAGGTTCCACTAGCCAGTTCCCCTGAAGCGATACGCCATTATCTGTCAACCTATAGACTGTCACAGTACTCCTGGTGGGAGCTTCTCGAGATTGCCGATGTATTTCGCCTGTTGACGAGGCATATGGCTACCTCAAGAGAGTCATAGTTACTCCTGTCAGTTGCTCCCCGTTTTACCACTGTCACATTTTCAACGTTCCACGAGCCAGTTCCCCTGACGCGATACGCTATTATCTGTCAACCTAAAGACTTTCACAGCACTCCTGATGGGAGCTTCTCGAGTTTGCCGATGTATTTCTCCGGTTGACGAGGCATTTGGCTACCTTAAGAGAGTCATAGTTACTCCTGTCAGTTGCTCCCCGTTTTACCTAAGTCACATTTTCAAGCTTCCTCTAGCCAGTTCACCTGACGCGATACGCCATTGTCTGTCAACCTAATGTCTTTCACAGTACTCTTGCCAGGAGCTTCTCGAGTTTGCCGATGTATTTCGCCTGTTGACGAGGCATTTGGCTACCTTAAGAGAGTCATAGTTACTCCTGTCAGTTGCTCCCCGTTTCACCACAGTCACAATTTTAAGCTTCCTCTCGCCACTTCCCCTGAAGCGATACGCCATTATCTGTCAACCTATAGACTGTCACAGTACTCCTGGTGGGAGATTCTCGAGTTTGCCGATGTATTTCGCCTGTTGACGAGGCATTTGGCTACCTTAAGAGATCATAGTTGCTCCTGTCAGTTGCTCCCCGTTTTACCACAGACACAGTTTCAAGCTTCCTCTAGCCAGTTCACCTGACGCGATACGCCATTGTCTGTCAACCTAATGTCTTTCACAGTACTCCTGCCGTGAGCTTCTCGAGTTTGCCGATGTATTTCGCCTGTTGACGAAGCATTTGGCTACCTTAAGAGAGTCATAGTTACTCCTGTCAGTTGCTCCCCGTTTTACCACAGTCACATTTTCAAGGTTCCACTAGCCAGTTCCCCTGAAGCGATACGCCATTATCTGTCAACCTATAGACTGTCACAGTACTCCTGGTGGGAGCTTCTCGAGATTGCCGATGTATTTCGCCTGTTGACGAGGCATATGGCTACCTTAAGAGAGTCATAGTTACTCCTGTCAGTTGCTCCCCGTTTTACCACAGTCAAATTTTCAAGGTTCCACTAGCCAGTTCCCCTGAAGCGATACGCCATTATCTGTCAACCTATAGACTGTCACAGTACTCCTGGTGGGAGCTTCTCGAGATTGCCGATGTATTTCGCCTGTTGACGAGGCATATGGCTACCTCAAGAGAGTCATAGTTACTCCTGTCAGTTGCTCCCCGTTTTACCACTGTCACATTTTCAACGTTCCACGAGCCAGTTCCCCTGACGCGATACGCTATTATCTGTCAACCTAAAGACTTTCACAGCACTCCTGATGGGAGCTTCTCGAGTTTGCCGATGTATTTCTCCGGTTGACGAGGCATTTGGCTACCTTAAGAGAGTCATAGTTACTCCTGTCAGTTGCTCCCCGTTTTACCACAGTCACATTTTCAAGGTTCCACTAGCCAGTTCACCTGACGCGATACGCCATTGTCTGTCAACCTAATGTCTTTCACAGTACTCCTGCCGTGAGCTTCTCGAGTTTGCCGATGTATTTCGCCTGTTGACGAAGCATTTGGCTACCTTAAGAGAGTCATAGTTACTCCTGTCAGTTGCTCCCCGTTTTACCACAGTCACATTTTCAAGGTTCCACTAGCCAGTTCCCCTGAAGCGATACGCCATTATCTGTCAACCTATAGACTGTCACAGTACTCCTGGTGGGAGCTTCTCGAGATTGCCGATGTATTTCGCCTGTTGACGAGGCATATGGCTACCTTAAGAGAGTCATAGTTACTCCTGTCAGTTGCTCCCCGTTTTACCACAGTCACATTTTCAAGGTTCCACTAGCCAGTTCACCTGACGCGATACGCCATTGTCTGTCAACCTAATGTCTTTCACAGTACTCCTGCCGTGAGCTTCTCGAGTTTGCCGATGTATTTCGCCTGTTGACGAAGCATTTGGCTACCTTAAGAGAGTCATAGTTACTCCTGTCAGTTGCTCCCCGTTTTACCACAGTCACATTTTCAAGGTTCCACTAGCCAGTTCCCCTGAAGCGATACGCCATTATCTGTCAACCTATAGACTGTCACAGTACTCCTGGTGGGAGCTTCTCGAGATTGCCGATGTATTTCGCCAGTTGACGAGGCATATGGCTACCTTAAGAGAGTCATAGTTACTCCTGTCAGTTGCTCCCCGTTTTACCACAGTCACATTTTCAAGGTTCCACTAGCCAGTTCCCCTGAAGCGATACGCCATTATCTGTCAACCTATAGACTGTCACAGTACTCCTGGTGGGAGCTTCTCGAGTTTGCCGATGTATTTCGCCTGTTGACGAGGCATATGGCTACCTTAAGAGAGTCATAGTTACTCCTGTCAGTTGCTCCCCGTTTTACCACTGTCACATTTTCAACGTTCCACGAGCCAGTTCCCCTGAAGCGATACGCTATTATCTGTCAACCTAAAGACTTTCACAGCACTCCTGATGGGAGCGTCTCGAGTTTGCCGATGTATTTCTCCGGTTGACGAGGCATTTGGCTACCTTAAGAGAGTCATAGTTACTCCTGTCAGTTGCTCCCCGTTTTACCTAAGTCACATTTTCAAACTTCCTCTAGCCAGTTCACCTGACGCGATACGCCATTGTCTGTCAACCTAATGTCTTTCACAGTACTCTTGCCAGGAGCTTCTCGAGTTTGCCGATGTATTTCGCCTGTTGACGAGGCATTTGGCTACCTTAAGAGAGTCATAGTTACTCCTGTCAGTTGCTCCCCGTTTCACCACAGTCACAATTTTAAGCTTCCTCTCGCCAGTTCCCCTGAAGCGATACGCCATTATCTGTCAACCTATAGACTGTCACAGTACTCCTGGTGGGAGCTTCTCGAGATTGCCGATGTATTTCGCCTGTTGACGAGGCATATGGCTACCTTAAGAGAGTCATAGTTACTCCTGTCAGTTGCTCCCCGTTTTACCACAGTCAAATTTTCAAGGTTCCACTAGCCAGTTCCCCTGAAGCGATACGCCATTATCTGTCAACCTATAGACTGTCACAGTACTCCTGGTGGGAGCTTCTCGAGATTGCCGATGTATTTCGCCTGTTGACGAGGCATATGGCTACCTCAAGAGAGTCATAGTTACTCCTGTCAGTTGCTCCCCGTTTTACCACTGTCACATTTTCAACGTTCCACGAGCCAGTTCCCCTGACGCGATACGCTATTATCTGTCAACCTAAAGACTTTCACAGCACTCCTGATGGGAGCTTCTCGAGTTTGCCGATGTATTTCTCCGGTTGACGAGGCATTTGGCTACCTTAAGAGAGTCATAGTTACTCCTGTCAGTTGCTCCCCGTTTTACCTAAGTCACATTTTCAAGCTTCCTCTAGCCAGTTCACCTGACGCGATACGCCATTGTCTGTCAACCTAATGTCTTTCACAGTACTCTTGCCAGGAGCTTCTCGAGTTTGCCGATGTATTTCGCCTGTTGACGAGGCATTTGGCTACCTTAAGAGAGTCATAGTTACTCCTGTCAGTTGCTCCCCGTTTCACCACAGTCACAATTTTAAGCTTCCTCTCGCCACTTCCCCTGAAGCGATACGCCATTATCTGTCAACCTATAGACTGTCACAGTACTCCTGGTGGGAGATTCTCGAGTTTGCCGATGTATTTCGCCTGTTGACGAGGCATTTGGCTACCTTAAGAGATCATAGTTACTCCTGTCAGTTGCTCCCCGTTTTACCACAGACACAGTTTCAAGCTTCCTCTAGCCAGTTCACCTGACGCGATACGCCATTGTCTGTCAACCTAATGTCTTTCACAGTACTCCTGCCGTGAGCTTCTCGAGTTTGCCGATGTATTTCGCCTGTTGACGAAGCATTTGGCTACCTTAAGAGAGTCATAGTTACTCCTGTCAGTTGCTCCCCGTTTTACCACAGTCACATTTTCAAGGTTCCACTAGCCAGTTCCCCTGAAGCGATACGCCATTATCTGTCAACCTATAGACTGTCACAGTACTCCTGGTGGGAGCTTCTCGAGATTGCCGATGTATTTCGCCTGTTGACGAGGCATATGGCTACCTTAAGAGAGTCATAGTTACTCCTGTCAGTTGCTCCCCGTTTTACCACTGTCACATTTTCAACGTTCAACGAGCCAGTTCCCCTGAAGCGATACGCTATTATCTGTCAACCTAAAGACTTTCACAGCACTCCTGATGGGAGCTTCTCGAGTTTGCCGATGTATTTCTCCGGTTGACGAGGCATTTGGCTACCTTAAGAGAGTCATAGTTACTCCTGTCAGTTGCTCCCCGTTTTACCTAAGTCACATTTTCAAGCTTCCTCTAGCCAGTTCACCTGACGCGATACGCCATTGTCTGTCAACCTAATGTCTTTCACAGTACTCTTGCCAGGAGCTTCTCGAGTTTGCCGATGTATTTCGCCTGTTGACGAGGCATTTGGCTACCTTAAGAGAGTCATAGTTACTCCTGTCAGTTGCTCCCCGTTTCACCACAGTCACAATTTTAAGCTTCCTCTCGCCAGTTCCCCTGAAGCGATACGCCATTATTTGTCAACCTATAGACTGTCACAGTACTCCTGGTGGGAGATTCTCGAGTTTGCCGATGTATTTCGCCTGTTGACGAGGCATTTGGCTACCTTAAGAGATCATAGTTATTCCTGTCAGTTGCTCCCCGTTTTACCACAGTCACATTTTCAAGCTTCCTCTAGCCAGTTCACCTGACGCGATACGCCATTGTCTGTCAACCTAATGTCTTTCACAGTACTCCTGCCGTGAGCTTCTCGAGTTTGCCGATGTATTTCGCCTGTTGACGAAGCATTTGGCTACCTTAAGAGAGTCATAGTTACTCCTGTCAGTTGCTCCCCGTTTTACCACAGTCACATTTTCAAGGTTCCACTAGCCAGTTCCCCTGAAGCGATACGCCATTATCTGTCAACCTATAGACTGTCACAGTACTCCTGGTGGGAGCTTCTCGAGATTGCCGATGTATTTCGCCTGTTGACGAGGCATATGGCTACCTTAAGAGAGTCATAGTTACTCCTGTCAGTTGCTCCCCGTTTTACCACAGTCACATTTTCAACGTTCCACTAGCCAGTTCCCCTGAAGAGATACGCCATTATCTGTCAACCTATAGACTGTCACAGTACTCCTGGTGGGAGCTTCTCGAGATTGCCGATGTATTTCGCCTGTTGACGAGGCATATGGCTACCTCAAGAGAGTCATAGTTACTCCTGTCAGTTGCTCCCCGTTTTACCACTGTCACATTTTCAACGTTCCACGAGCCAGTTCCCCTGACGCGATACGCTATTATCTGTCAACCTAAAGACTTTCACAGCACTCCTGATGGGAGCTTCTCGAGTTTGCCGATGTATTTCTCCGGTTGACGAGGCATTTGGCTACCTTAAGAGAGTCATAGTTACTCCTGTCAGTTGCTCCCCGTTTTACCTAAGTCACATTTTCAAGCTTCCTCTAGCCAGTTCACCTGACGCGATACGCCATTGTCTGTCAACCTAATGTCTTTCACAGTACTCTTGCCAGGAGCTTCTCGAGTTTGCCGATGTATTTCGCCTGTTGACGAGGCATTTGGCTACCTTAAGAGAGTCATAGTTACTCCTGTCAGTTGCTCCCCGTTTCACCACAGTCACAATTTTAAGCTTCCTCTCGCCACTTCCCCTGAAGCGATACGCCATTATCTGTCAACCTATAGACTGTCACAGTACTCCTGGTGGGAGATTCTCGAGTTTGCCGATGTATTTCGCCTGTTGACGAGGCATTTGGCTACCTTAAGAGATCATAGTTACTCCTGTCAGTTGCTCCCCGTTTTACCACAGACACAGTTTCAAGCTTCCTCTAGCCAGTTCACCTGACGCGATACGCCATTGTCTGTCAACCTAATGTCTTTCACAGTACTCCTGCCGTGAGCTTCTCGAGTTTGCCGATGTATTTCGCCTGTTGACGAAGCATTTGGCTACCTTAAGAGAGTCATAGTTACTCCTGTCAGTTGCTCCCCGTTTTACCACAGTCACATTTTCAAGGTTCCACTAGCCAGTTCCCCTGAAGCGATACGCCATTATCTGTCAACCTATAGACTGTCACAGTACTCCTGGTGGGAGCTTCTCGAGATTGCCGATGTATTTCGCCTGTTGACGAGGCATATGGCTACCTTAAGAGAGTCATAGTTACTCCTGTCAGTTGCTCCCCGTTTTACCACTGTCACATTTTCAACGTTCAACGAGCCAGTTCCCCTGAAGCGATACGCTATTATCTGTCAACCTAAAGACTTTCACAGCACTCCTGATGGGAGCTTCTCGAGTTTGCCGATGTATTTCTCCGGTTGACGAGGCATTTGGCTACCTTAAGAGAGTCATAGTTACTCCTGTCAGTTGCTCCCCGTTTTACCTAAGTCACATTTTCAAGCTTCCTCTAGCCAGTTCACCTGACGCGATACGCCATTGTCTGTCAACCTAATGTCTTTCACAGTACTCTTGCCAGGAGCTTCTCGAGTTTGCCGATGTATTTCGCCTGTTGACGAGGCATTTGGCTACCTTAAGAGAGTCATAGTTACTCCTGTCAGTTGCTCCCCGTTTCACCACAGTCACAATTTTAAGCTTCCTCTCGCCAGTTCCCCTGAAGCGATACGCCATTATTTGTCAACCTATAGACTGTCACAGTACTCCTGGTGGGAGATTCTCGAGTTTGCCGATGTATTTCGCCTGTTGACGAGGCATTTGGCTACCTTAAGAGATCATAGTTACTCCTGTCAGTTGCTCCCCGTTTTACCACTGTCACATTTTCAACGTTCAACGAGCCAGTTCCCCTGAAGCGATACGCTATTATCTGTCAACCTAAAGACTTTCACAGCACTCCTGATGGGAGCTTCTCGAGTTTGCCGATGTATTTCTCCGGTTGACGAGGCATTTGGCTATCAAAGCCGTCTTTATTCACGTACAGTGAATAACACAAATAAGTGAATACCCACAAAGCGGGTTTACAGATGGTACATAAATTACAAAACACACTTAATAATAGACACAGTACATGAACAAAGAAAGGTATTATGCCTGAGAGGCCAGGCAGCAGCCGAAGGATTGAGACCACGCTAACCAACGCCAGTGCGGGGCATCGTGCGGCGGCGAGGGGCAGTCATAGATTCGAAACGCCGCGCCGCCATGATGCTGCCCAGAAGTACTCTGGTGCTCAATGTTGAAAGGTGGCCCTTCGTCACACCGACATCCTGCAATGCTTTAGCAGAGGCTGGAGACCAAACCCCACGCCAGTTGATGGTCGCCGACGTGGTGGTGAATTCCGTGACCACTGGAAACAGCTCGCGGATCTTGTCGTAGACAGCCTGCTTGTCGTAGACGGCTACTTTCTCACGGTGACACCTACCAAGATCACGGTTGTCGCCAACCACCTGCGCATCGATGACAATTGCTGCAGTGTCACGGACCGCCACGATGTCTGGCTTTTTCAGGCCTTCAGATGTACGAAGGTGAGGCTCTAGCAGAACATTGTAGCCTCTGCGGCGGAGGCCTCGCGCCAGATAGGACGCCATGGCATCGTGTCGAGCAATGCGAGCCCCGTCGCTTCTCCAGCACTGTTGAATGACATGGTTGGCAGTCTCCGTGGCATTGCAGCCAGCGCGGCAACTGGTGTCACCTTCCCTCCCACGTAGCAGCCGTGCCCGAGTTGGTAAGGCATTAATCCGGACACGCAGGCATGAGATGTAGTCGCGGCCGGTGACGAACTGCCGCGTATTGGAGACCCAGCAGTGCTGCCCTGGTGTTCGGGCAGACTCGTGTAGCGCAGCGCCGTCGACCGACGAGTGCAGGCGGTCGGCCCAACACCGGCCCAACTGGTAACTGGACTTTATAACTTCCCCCTGCCATTGCAGGGCGTGGTCCAGTTGGTGAATTTCTCGCTGGATTAAGTCCTGGGAAGAATCGTCCACTGCCGCACCCAGTCCTTGCATCTTCGCCAATCTTCTCCTGCGAAGAAGAGGGCCCAGCCAGCGGGCTGCAGGCACCCCCAAGCCCCCATGAGAGATGGGGGCGTGGAAGTAACCGACCGGCGTATCTGCTGGCAGGTGCAGCCAAGATCGAAGGGCTGCACGAACACAGACGTCAAGGGAAGAGAGGGCCCCAAGACGAGTCCTCCCCAGGGCGAGGCCATGGAAAATACCCGGGAGGATGACAGAACGAAGGGCAAAAAGCCGCTGCTGAGGTTTGAGTGGTGCACGCTTGATGATGTCCAACTGCTTCTCGACCTCCCGCCGGGGATGAAAAAGACTGCGTCCGCACGTGGAAAATTGCAGGCCTAGATACTTGAAAGTATCTCCCATCGCCAGTGCTGGGATGTTGTTCCCCCCAGCACGAAAGATGACAGTGTCGTCGACCTTGGTTTTCTTCTCCCGGCCTGATGAGACAAGGGCGAGAGAGAAACACTTCCGTGGGTTGACCTCGAGCCCGAGATCCCCCAGGGCCGACGTGGCGATGGTGAGAAGTTCCTGCAATCCATCACGAGTCTCGGCGAACAGCAGGAGGTCATCAGCGAATGCAGCCGCATTTATCCGCCGTCCAAGAATGCGTGCACCAATATGAGCAGGCAGACGAGACAAGAGAATGTCAATGGACATGTTGAAGAGAATAGGAGACAGCGGGTCACCCTGCCGGACACCCCTCGAAGGCCGCACTAGATCTGACGACTTCCCATCCGCGCAGATAACCGTCGATCCCGCCTCATAGCATAGCCTGTTGACGAGGCATTTGGCTACCTTAAGAGATCATAGTTACTCCTGTCAGTTGCTCCCCGTTTTACCTAAGTCACATTTTCAAGCTTCCTCTAGCCAGTTCACCTGACGCGATACGCCATTGTCTGTCAACCTAATGTCTTTCACAGTACTCTTGCCAGGAGCTTCTCGAGTTTGCCGATGTATTTCGCCTGTTGACGAGGCATTTGGCTACCTTAAGAGAGTCATAGTTACTCCTGTCAGTTGCTCCCCGTTTCACCACAGTCACAATTTTAAGCTTCCTCTCGCCAGTTCCCCTGAAGCGATACGCCATTATCTGTCAACCTATAGACTGTCACAGTACTCCTGGTGGGAGCTTCTCGAGATTGCCGATGTATTTCGCCTGTTGACGAGGCATATGGCTACCTTAAGAGAGTCATAGTTACTCCTGTCAGTTGCTCCCCGTTTTACCACAGTCAAATTTTCAAGGTTCCACTAGCCAGTTCCCCTGAAGCGATACGCCATTATCTGTCAACCTATAGACTGTCACAGTACTCCTGGTGGGAGCTTCTCGAGATTGCCGATGTATTTCGCCTGTTGACGAGGCATATGGCTACCTCAAGAGAGTCATAGTTACTCCTGTCAGTTGCTCCCCGTTTTACCACTGTCACATTTTCAACGTTCCACGAGCCAGTTCCCCTGACGCGATACGCTATTATCTGTCAACCTAAAGACTTTCACAGCACTCCTGATGGGAGCTTCTCGAGTTTGCCGATGTATTTCTCCGGTTGACGAGGCATTTGGCTACCTTAAGAGAGTCATAGTTACTCCTGTCAGTTGCTCCCCGTTTTACCTAAGTCACATTTTCAAGCTTCCTCTAGCCAGTTCACCTGACGCGATACGCCATTGTCTGTCAACCTAATGTCTTTCACAGTACTCTTGCCAGGAGCTTCTCGAGTTTGCCGATGTATTTCGCCTGTTGACGAGGCATTTGGCTACCTTAAGAGAGTCATAGTTACTCCTGTCAGTTGCTCCCCGTTTCACCACAGTCACAATTTTAAGCTTCCTCTCGCCACTTCCCCTGAAGCGATACGCCATTATCTGTCAACCTATAGACTGTCACAGTACTCCTGGTGGGAGATTCTCGAGTTTGCCGATGTATTTCGCCTGTTGACGAGGCATTTGGCTACCTTAAGAGATCATAGTTACTCCTGTCAGTTGCTCCCCGTTTTACCACAGACACAGTTTCAAGCTTCCTCTAGCCAGTTCACCTGACGCGATACGCCATTGTCTGTCAACCTAATGTCTTTCACAGTACTCCTGCCGTGAGCTTCTCGAGTTTGCCGATGTATTTCGCCTGTTGACGAAGCATTTGGCTACCTTAAGAGAGTCATAGTTACTCCTGTCAGTTGCTCCCCGTTTTACCACAGTCACATTTTCAAGGTTCCACTAGCCAGTTCCCCTGAAGCGATACGCCATTATCTGTCAACCTATAGACTGTCACAGTACTCCTGGTGGGAGCTTCTCGAGATTGCCGATGTATTTCGCCTGTTGACGAGGCATATGGCTACCTTAAGAGAGTCATAGTTACTCCTGTCAGTTGCTCCCCGTTTTACCACTGTCACATTTTCAACGTTCAACGAGCCAGTTCCCCTGAAGCGATACGCTATTATCTGTCAACCTAAAGACTTTCACAGCACTCCTGATGGGAGCTTCTCGAGTTTGCCGATGTATTTCTCCGGTTGACGAGGCATTTGGCTACCTTAAGAGAGTCATAGTTACTCCTGTCAGTTGCTCCCCGTTTTACCTAAGTCACATTTTCAAGCTTCCTCTAGCCAGTTCACCTGACGCGATACGCCATTGTCTGTCAACCTAATGTCTTTCACAGTACTCTTGCCAGGAGCTTCTCGAGTTTGCCGATGTATTTCGCCTGTTGACGAGGCATTTGGCTACCTTAAGAGAGTCATAGTTACTCCTGTCAGTTGCTCCCCGTTTCACCACAGTCACAATTTTAAGCTTCCTCTCGCCAGTTCCCCTGAAGCGATACGCCATTATTTGTCAACCTATAGACTGTCACAGTACTCCTGGTGGGAGATTCTCGAGTTTGCCGATGTATTTCGCCTGTTGACGAGGCATTTGGCTACCTTAAGAGATCATAGTTATTCCTGTCAGTTGCTCCCCGTTTTACCACAGTCACATTTTCAAGCTTCCTCTAGCCAGTTCACCTGACGCGATACGCCATTGTCTGTCAACCTAATGTCTTTCACAGTACTCCTGCCGTGAGCTTCTCGAGTTTGCCGATGTATTTCGCCTGTTGACGAAGCATTTGGCTACCTTAAGAGAGTCATAGTTACTCCTGTCAGTTGCTCCCCGTTTTACCACAGTCACATTTTCAAGGTTCCACTAGCCAGTTCCCCTGAAGCGATACGCCATTATCTGTCAACCTATAGACTGTCACAGTACTCCTGGTGGGAGCTTCTCGAGATTGCCGATGTATTTCGCCTGTTGACGAGGCATATGGCTACCTTAAGAGAGTCATAGTTACTCCTGTCAGTTGCTCCCCGTTTTACCACAGTCACATTTTCAACGTTCCACTAGCCAGTTCCCCTGAAGAGATACGCCATTATCTGTCAACCTATAGACTGTCACAGTACTCCTGGTGGGAGCTTCTCGAGATTGCCGATGTATTTCGCCTGTTGACGAGGCATATGGCTACCTCAAGAGAGTCATAGTTACTCCTGTCAGTTGCTCCCCGTTTTACCACTGTCACATTTTCAACGTTCCACGAGCCAGTTCCCCTGACGCGATACGCTATTATCTGTCAACCTAAAGACTTTCACAGCACTCCTGATGGGAGCTTCTCGAGTTTGCCGATGTATTTCTCCGGTTGACGAGGCATTTGGCTACCTTAAGAGAGTCATAGTTACTCCTGTCAGTTGCTCCCCGTTTTACCTAAGTCACATTTTCAAGCTTCCTCTAGCCAGTTCACCTGACGCGATACGCCATTGTCTGTCAACCTAATGTCTTTCACAGTACTCTTGCCAGGAGCTTCTCGAGTTTGCCGATGTATTTCGCCTGTTGACGAGGCATTTGGCTACCTTAAGAGAGTCATAGTTACTCCTGTCAGTTGCTCCCCGTTTCACCACAGTCACAATTTTAAGCTTCCTCTCGCCACTTCCCCTGAAGCGATACGCCATTATCTGTCAACCTATAGACTGTCACAGTACTCCTGGTGGGAGATTCTCGAGTTTGCCGATGTATTTCGCCTGTTGACGAGGCATTTGGCTACCTTAAGAGATCATAGTTACTCCTGTCAGTTGCTCCCCGTTTTACCACAGACACAGTTTCAAGCTTCCTCTAGCCAGTTCACCTGACGCGATACGCCATTGTCTGTCAACCTAATGTCTTTCACAGTACTCCTGCCGTGAGCTTCTCGAGTTTGCCGATGTATTTCGCCTGTTGACGAAGCATTTGGCTACCTTAAGAGAGTCATAGTTACTCCTGTCAGTTGCTCCCCGTTTTACCACAGTCACATTTTCAAGGTTCCACTAGCCAGTTCCCCTGAAGCGATACGCCATTATCTGTCAACCTATAGACTGTCACAGTACTCCTGGTGGGAGCTTCTCGAGATTGCCGATGTATTTCGCCTGTTGACGAGGCATATGGCTACCTTAAGAGAGTCATAGTTACTCCTGTCAGTTGCTCCCCGTTTTACCACTGTCACATTTTCAACGTTCAACGAGCCAGTTCCCCTGAAGCGATACGCTATTATCTGTCAACCTAAAGACTTTCACAGCACTCCTGATGGGAGCTTCTCGAGTTTGCCGATGTATTTCTCCGGTTGACGAGGCATTTGGCTACCTTAAGAGAGTCATAGTTACTCCTGTCAGTTGCTCCCCGTTTTACCTAAGTCACATTTTCAAGCTTCCTCTAGCCAGTTCACCTGACGCGATACGCCATTGTCTGTCAACCTAATGTCTTTCACAGTACTCTTGCCAGGAGCTTCTCGAGTTTGCCGATGTATTTCGCCTGTTGACGAGGCATTTGGCTACCTTAAGAGAGTCATAGTTACTCCTGTCAGTTGCTCCCCGTTTCACCACAGTCACAATTTTAAGCTTCCTCTCGCCAGTTCCCCTGAAGCGATACGCCATTATTTGTCAACCTATAGACTGTCACAGTACTCCTGGTGGGAGATTCTCGAGTTTGCCGATGTATTTCGCCTGTTGACGAGGCATTTGGCTACCTTAAGAGATCATAGTTACTCCTGTCAGTTGCTCCCCGTTTTACCACTGTCACATTTTCAACGTTCAACGAGCCAGTTCCCCTGAAGCGATACGCTATTATCTGTCAACCTAAAGACTTTCACAGCACTCCTGATGGGAGCTTCTCGAGTTTGCCGATGTATTTCTCCGGTTGACGAGGCATTTGGCTATCAAAGCCGTCTTTATTCACGTACAGTGAATAACACAAATAAGTGAATACCCACAAGCGGGTTACAGATGGTACATAAATTACAAACACACTTAATAATAGACACAGTACATGGAACAAAGAAAGGTATTATGCCTGAGAGGCCAGGCAGCAGCCGAAGGATTGAGACCACGCTAACCAACGCCAGTGCGGGGCATCGTGCGGCGGCGAGGGGCAGTCATAGATTCGAAACGCCGCGCCGCCATGATGCTGCCAGAAGTACTCTGGTGCTCAATGTTGAAAGGTGGCCCTTCGTCACACCGACATCCTGCAATGCTTTAGCAGAGGCTGGAGACCAAACCCCACGCCAGTTGATGGTCGCCCGACGTGGTGGTGAATTCCGTGACCACTGGAAACAGCTCGCGGATCTTGTCGTAGACAGCCTGCTTGTCGTAGACGGCTACTTTCTCACGGTGACACCTACCAAGATCACGGTTGTCGCCAACCACCTGCGCATCGATGACAATTGCTGCAGTGTCACGGACCGCCACGATGTTCTGGCTTTTTCAGGCTTCAGATGTACGAAGGTGAGGCTCTAGCAGAACATTGTAGCCTCTGCGGCGGAGGCCTCGCGCCAGATAGGACGCCATGGCATCGTGTCGAGCAATGCGAGCCCCGTCGCTTCTCCAGCACTGTTGAATGACATGGTTGGCAGTCTCCGTGGCATTGCAGCCAGCGCGGCAACTGGTGTCACCTTCCCTCCCACGTAGCAGCCGTGCCCGAGTTGGTAAGGCATTAATCCGGACACGCAGGCATGAGATGTAGTCGCGGCCGGTGACGAACTGCCGCGTATTGGAGACCCAGCAGTGCTGCCCTGGTGTTCGGGCAGACTCGTGTAGCGCAGCGCCGTCTGACCGACGAGTGCAGGCGGTCGGCCCAACACCGGCCCAACTGGTAACTGGACTTTATAACTTCCCCCTGCCATTGCAGGGCGTGGTCCAGTTGGTGAATTTCTCGCTGGATTAAGTCCTGGGAAGAATCGTCCACTGCCGCACCCAGTCCTTGCATCTTCGCCAATCTTCTCCTGCGAAGAAGAGGGCCCAGCCAGCGGGCTGCAGGCACCCCCAAGCCCCCATGAGAGATGCGGGGCGTGGAAGTAACCGACCGGCGTATCTGCTGGCAGGTGCAGCCAAGATCGAAGGGCTGCACGAACACAGACGTCAAGGGAAGAGAGGGCCCCAAGACGAGTCCTCCCCAGGGCGGACGGCCATGGAAAATACCCGGAGGATGACAGAACGAAGGGCAAAAAGCCGCTGCTGAGGTTGAGTGGTGCACGCTTGATGATGTCCAACTGCTTCTCGACCTCCCGCCGGGGATGAAAAAAGACTGCGTCCGCACGTGGAAAATTGCAGGCCTAGATACTTGAAAGTATCTCCCATCGCCAGTGCTGGGATGTTGTTCCCCCCAGCACGAAAGATGACAGTGTCGTCGACCTTGGTTTTCTTCTCCCGGCCTGATGAGACAAGGGCGAGAGAGAAACACTTCCGTGGGTTGACCTCGAGCCCGAGATCCCCCAGGGCCCGACGTGGCGATGGTGAGAAGTTCCTGCAATCCATCACGAGTCTCGGCGAACAGCAGGAGGTCATCAGCGAATGCAGCCGCATTTATCCGCCGTCAAGAATGCGTGCACCAATATGAGCAGGCAGACGAGACAAGAGAATGTCAATGGACATGTTGAAGAGAATAGGAGACAGCGGGTCACCCTGCCGGACACCCCACGAAGGCCGCACTAGATCTGACGACTTCCATCCGCGCAGATAACCGTCGATCCCGCCCTCATAGCATAGCCTGTTGACGAGGCATTTGGCTTACCTTAAGAGATCATAGTTACTCCTGTCAGTTGCTCCCCGTTTTACCTAAGTCACATTTTCAAGCTTCCTCTAGCCAGTTCACCTGACGCGATACGCCATTGTCTAGTCACACCTAATGTCTTTCACAGTACTCTTGCCAGGAGCTTCTCGAGTTTGCGATGTATTTCGCCTGTTGACGAGGCATTTGGCTACCTTAAGAGAGTCATAGTTACTCCCTGTCAGTTGCTCCCCGTTTCACCACAGTCACAATTTTAAGCTTCCTCTCGCCAGTTCCCCTGAAGCGATACGCCATTATTTGTCAACCTATAGACTGTCACAGTACTCCTGGTGGGAGATTCTCGAGTTGCCGATGGTATTTCGCCTGTTGACGAGGCATATGGCTACCTTAAGAGAGTCATAGTTACTCCTGTCAGTTGCTCCCCGTTTTACCACAGTCAAATTTTCAAGGTTCCACTAGCCAGTTCCCCTGAAGCGATACGCCATTATCTGTCAACCTATAGACTGTCACAGTACTCCTGGTGGGAGCTTCTCGAGATTGCCGATGTATTTCGCCTGTTGACGAGGCATATGGCTACCTCAAGAGAGTCATAGTTACTCCTGTCAGTTGCTCCCCGTTTACCACTGTCACATTTTCAACGTTCCACGAGCCAGTTCCCCTGACGCGATACGCTATTATCTGTCAACCTAAAGACTTTCACAGCACTCCTGATGGGAGCTTCTCGAGTTTGCCGATGTATTTCTCCGGTTGACGAGGCATTTGGCTACCTTAAGAGAGTCATAGTTACTCCTGTCAGTTGCTCCCCGTTTTACCTAAGTCACATTTTCAAGCTTCCTCTAGCCAGTTCACCTGACGCGATACGCCATTGTCTGTCAACCTAATGTCTTTCACAGTACTCTTGCCAGGAGCTTCTCGAGTTTGCCGATGTATTTCGCCTGTTGACGAGGCATTTGGCTACCTTAAGAGAGTCATAGTTACTCCTGTCAGTTGCTCCCCGTTTCACCACAGTCACAATTTTAAGCTTCCTCTCGCCACTTCCCCTGAAGCGATACGCCATTATCTGTCAACCTATAGACTGTCACAGTACTCCTGGTGGGAGATTCTCGAGTTTGCCGATGTATTTCGCCTGTTGACGAGGCATTTGGCTACCTTAAGAGATCATAGTTACTCCTGTCAGTTGCTCCCCGTTTTAACCACAGACACAGTTTCAAGCTTCCTCTAGCCAGTTCACCTGACGCGATACGCCATTGTCTGTCAACCTAATGTCTTTCACAGTACTCCTGCCGTGAGCTTCTCGAGTTTGCCGATGTATTTCGCCTGTTGACGAAGCATTTGGCTACCTTAAGAGAGTCATAGTTACTCCTGTCAGTTGCTCCCCGTTTTACCACAGTCACATTTTCAAGGTTCCACTAGCCAGTTCCCCTGAAGCGATACGCCATTATCTGTCAACCTATAGACTGTCACAGTACTCCTGGTGGGAGCTTCTCGAGATTGCCGATGTATTTCGCCTGTTGACGAGGCATATGGCTACCTTAAGAGAGTCATAGTTACTCCTGTCAGTTGCTCCCCGTTTTACCACTGTCACATTTTCAACGTTCAACGAGCCAGTTCCCCTGAAGCGATACGCTATTATCTGTCAACCTAAAGACTTTCACAGCACTCCTGATGGGAGCTTCTCGAGTTTGCCGATGTATTTCTCCGGTTGACGAGGCATTTGGCTACCTTAAGAGAGTCATAGTTACTCCTGTCAGTTGCTCCCCGTTTTACCTAAGTCACATTTTCAAGCTTCCTCTAGCCAGTTCACCTGACGCGATACGCCATTGTCTGTCAACCTAATGTCTTTCACAGTTACTCTTGCCAGGAGCTTCTCGAGTTTGCCGATGTATTTCGCCTGTTGACGAGGCATTTGGCTACCTTAAGAGAGTCATAGTTACTCCTGTCAGTTGCTCCCCGTTTCACCACAGTCACAATTTTTAAGCTTCCTCTCGCCAGTTCCCCTGAAGCGATACGCCATTATTTGTCAACCTATAGACTGTCACAGTACTCCTGGTGGGAGATTCTCGAGTTTGCCGATGTATTTCGCCTGTTGACGAGGCATTTGGCTACCTTAAGAGATCATAGTTATTCCTGTCAGTTGCTCCCCGTTTTACCACAGTCACATTTTCAAGCTTCCTCTAGCCAGTTCACCTGACGCGATACGCCATTGTCTGTCAACCTAATGTCTTTCACAGTACTCCTGCCGTGAGCTTCTCGAGTTTGCCGATGTATTTCGCCTGTTGACGAAGCATTTGGCTACCTTAAGAGAGTCATAGTTACTCCTGTCAGTTGCTCCCCGTTTTACCACAGTCACATTTTCAAGGTTCCACTAGCCAGTTCCCCTGAAGCGATACGCCATTATCTGTCAACCTATAGACTGTCACAGTACTCCTGGTGGGAGCTTCTCGAGATTGCCGATGTATTTCGCCTGTTGACGAGGCATATGGCTACCTTAAGAGAGTCATAGTTACTCCTGTCAGTTGCTCCCCGTTTTACCACAGTCACATTTTCAACGTTCCACTAGCCAGTTCCCCTGAAGAGATACGCCATTATCTGTCAACCTATAGACTGTCACAGTACTCCTGGTGGGAGCTTCTCGAGATTGCCGATGTATTTCGCCTGTTGACGAGGCATATGGCTACCTCAAGAGAGTCATAGTTACTCCTGTCAGTTGCTCCCCGTTTTACCACTGTCACATTTTCAACGTTCCACGAGCCAGTTCCCCTGACGCGATACGCTATTATCTGTCAACCTAAAGACTTTCACAGCACTCCTGATGGGAGCTTCTCGAGTTTGCCGATGTATTTCTCCGGTTGACGAGGCATTTGGCTACCTTAAGAGAGTCATAGTTACTCCTGTCAGTTGCTCCCCGTTTTACCTAAGTCACATTTTCAAGCTTCCTCTAGCCAGTTCACCTGACGCGATACGCCATTGTCTGTCAACCTAATGTCTTTCACAGTACTCTTGCCAGGAGCTTCTCGAGTTTGCCGATGTATTTCGCCTGTTGACGAGGCATTTGGCTACCTTAAGAGAGTCATAGTTACTCCTGTCAGTTGCTCCCCGTTTCACCACAGTCACAATTTTAAGCTTCCTCTCGCCACTTCCCCTGAAGCGATACGCCATTATCTGTCAACCTATAGACTGTCACAGTACTCCTGGTGGGAGATTCTCGAGTTTGCCGATGTATTTCGCCTGTTGACGAGGCATTTGGCTACCTTAAGAGATCATAGTTACTCCTGTCAGTTGCTCCCCGTTTTACCACAGACACAGTTTCAAGCTTCCTCTAGCCAGTTCACCTGACGCGATACGCCATTGTCTGTCAACCTAATGTCTTTCACAGTACTCCTGCCGTGAGCTTCTCGAGTTTGCCGATGTATTTCGCCTGTTGACGAAGCATTTGGCTACCTTAAGAGAGTCATAGTTACTCCTGTCAGTTGCTCCCCGTTTTACCACAGTCACATTTTCAAGGTTCCACTAGCCAGTTCCCCTGAAGCGATACGCCATTATCTGTCAACCTATAGACTGTCACAGTACTCCTGGTGGGAGCTTCTCGAGATTGCCGAT